>NC_069505.1:77435365-77567865 GCF_027579735.1 Bombina bombina | reverse complement strand
GCACTTATACGTTTATTTCCCAAAGACAACCTCTGGATATGACGTTGAGCACGTGCACTCAACTTCTTTGGTCGACCATGGCGAGGCCTGTTCTGAGTGGAACCTGTCCTGTGAAACCGCTGTATGGTTTTGCCCACCGTGCTGCAGCTCAGTTTCAGGGTCTTGGCAATCTTCTAATAGCCTAGGCCATCTTTATGTAGAGCAACAATTTTTTTTTTCAGTTCCTTTAGAGAGTTCTTTGCCATAAGGTGCCATGTTGAACTTCCAGTGACCAGTATGAAAGAGTGTCTAAGAGTGATAACACCAAATTTAACACACCTGCTCCCCATTCACACCTGAGACCTTGTAGCACTAACGAGTCACATGACACTGGGAGGGAAAATAGCTAATTGGGCCCAATTTGGACATTTCCACTTAGGGGTGTACTCACTTTTGTTGCCAATGGTTTAGACATTAATGGCTGTGTGTTGAGTTATTTTGAGGGGACAGCAAATTTACACTGTTATACAGGCTGTCCACTCACTACTTTACATTGTAGCAAAGTGTCATTTCTTCAGTGTTGTCACAAGAAAAGATATAATAAAATATTTACAAAAATGTGAGGGTGTACTCACTTTTGTGAGATACTGTATATATATATATATATATATATATATATATATAATCCAAACAGGACAGCACAATCTTACCCCATCCGTGAAGAATGCCAAGGTGCACTGCTATTAGAAAATAGAATGTCCAGGAAAAAAGCAGGCACTCACTGGGCTTTATATTAAAAGCATCCTTTATTACATATTGTAGAAAGAGAGGACAACACAATAGATAATGTGTTAGAAACGAGAGGTGCGCCTATTCTATGCTATTCCCAAGGATTAAGTTCTAATTATAGTATGTTTTGTAAAATGTAATACAACAATAAATTTCTGTAAATGTATGAATGATCAACAATAACAAATAAATGCAAAAAATGAATACTTAAATGAATTCCTTGATGTTGTAAGCACAATCGTCCATATGTATAGAGTGTCCCACAAATATAAACAAGAGTCCCACAAATTCTGAAGAAGCAAAGAGGGTAGCCCCAAAACAAACAGCGGTTCTCTCCACAATAAACGTGAGGATAAACTTCGTCCTGGAAAAGACAAAAAAGAAGAGGCGCTCTGGTGCAGATAAACCCAACAATGAGTGAGATTTTCCAATAGAGGGTATACTATATACTCACAAGGATATTTGCACTTCCAGTGCAATAATTCGCAAGCCGAAACTTCAGAGCCGTTCGGCTGACTCTTGCTCTCCCGGTCTGCTCCTGGCGATGAACACACCCCTAAGTGGAGTAAAACACAAAACACCTTTGGTGCAGAGAACCCCGACCAATGTCGGACGAACAACAGTGAGTTAGGTATATATACTCACAAACGTGTGTGCACAATCAGTGCAATATCAGGCGGACCGAAACTTTATAAAGCCGTTCGGCTGACTTCCAACAATGGTAACTGCTGCTGAGCATGTGTGTTAGATCTATATGTAGAATTGGCTGCCAAACAGGGGACACGCTGCTTGTAACAAAACAATCTGTGATCCTTCTCACACTACTCTCTAATGTCCAGTCGGTACAATGATTCCAAGCAAGGTAGAACAATATAAAAACTTTTATTAAAAATCTTAAAACTTCGCTACGCGTTTCTCGGCTGCAAGCCGTTTCATCAGGCTACATAAATTTTGTGAACTACCTTGCTACCTTAAAAAGGCTGGATTGACCAATGAGAATAGTTTACACATTACACACCCATCATAACATGTGCATTAATCAGATTAGTACTACGCCTCTCACAAGAGCTAAATGACTAACAGGATTGTATTTCTGCTGTCAATAGTACATTGTAACAAGTGATATTAACATATAACCCACAGATTGCAATATTAACAACATTATACAACTTTTTACAGATAATCCGTGGTATACAGATTCATGTCCTATATTTGATACACAAAATGTGCGCGATGGTCTAAATTTTATACGTGGTATACAAATTTATATCCTATATTTGAAATGTGCGCGATAGTCTAAATTCAAGAGTGCTCTCCTACTATATACATATGTGCCCTCATGCAGGTGTAGTCAGGGAATGAATGTGACTCCCACTATACTGTTGCTAAATATAACTACAGATATCCTAATAATATAAAGTATTACCATACCTAAATCGTATATATCCTATATTCTATATTCTATAACCCAATACATATATAATACAATGCATAATACATATATGATTCCAATTTGATAATCTAATACATGGAAATTGTAATTTAATAAATGGGTGCCATAGTATTCATTTAAAGTTAATAAGTCTTGAAATATTTCTAAACATTTATGGTCTATATTGATTTTATAAAAATAAAATTAAAATAAAAATACAATTAAAAATAATCTAGTATATAGATAAAAGGTTTTGAAAAAAGTGATGTGAATTTTGTAAATAAATTACCATACAATCCTAAACTTCAACTTCGGGACTCCCCGTGTTAGGAATTAACGTGCATAAGTGTGTCAATAGCATAATGCTAAAATGGATCTAAAATTTTCATTAACGTGAATAGGTATATCAATAGCATAATACTAAAATCACAAAAGTCCCTATACTGGGTATTTTCCATTAGCATAGTGAATATGAATATAATGTGGTGAAAAAGTGATACTATAATAGCAATACTACTATTTAGTGGTATTGTGTTGCCTATAAGTGTGACTGTTGATATTTAATATTTAATAGTGATAGTGCCATACAAGATAATAATAATAACATTATAAATGATTTAATAAAGTTTATATAACTTAGATCTTTTAGTGAACAAGTGTATTTATAACTGAAATAAAATTTAAATAAGCAACTACGGACTAACCTTGCTACATAACACTCATTTTAATAAATCACATTAATTATATATATATATATATATATATATATATATATATATATATATATATATATATATATATATATATATTTTTTTTTTCCATATATAATTATCACTAGATTTACATTAACGTAGCCACCATATATATGTATATGCATATATATAGTATTGAATGTATATGTATAGGGAAACATCATTTCTCTATAATTGCAAGTGAAGAAGTCCTACAAGATCAGGCAGAGACCACTGGTGGGTACATAGTACTTTGTGGATCTAAAATGCTGCCAAGTCCACATTGAGATTAAGACCCAAAGGATGCATGGTCTTTAGTTTATGAATCCAGTATGTCTCTCTCTGCCTAAGCCTCAGGAATCTACTATATAAATTAGATGGTTGAATCGTGTAACAGTTAGGATTCCCTCCATGTTTTTTATGACAGTGTTTAATAACACTATGGGATTTCTTATTTCTGAGGATACTACAGTAGTGTTCAGACCAACGATGACTCAGACGTCTAATTGTGCGGCCAATATATTGAACCCCACATTCGCAGGATATTAGATATATTACATAATTGGAGGCACAGGTCATCCTACTCTTAATTCTATAGGTTTTAGTGTCTACATGAGAACAGAAATAGAGTGTGCCATGACCAATATGGTTACACATTTTACATTTAGAGATCCTACACTTGTAGGCTCCCCTATTCTTAGTTGAACAGCTATTATTGTGACCCTTGTTTGAATTGTTCGTGGTATTACAGATCTTGTTAGCTTGATGTCTAACGACCTTACTGGGTGCTAAAATATTTTTCAGGGTAGGTGTCCTTTTGTATACTATAGATGGACTATCACCAATCAAATCGTTGAGAATAGGATCTCTCTTTAAAATTCTCCAGTGCTTCTGGAATATATTTTTAATTTCTCTATAATTGCTGTTAAATTGTGTAATAAATCTGATCTCTACTGGTTTATCAATTCCTAGTCTTATTTGTTTATTACTCTTCTCCTGAACAAAATAATTTTCTCTTCTTTCATTTCTAGCTCTTTGGTAACTGGATTCGATGAGTTCCACTGGATAGTGTTTTTCCTTAAATCTCTCTTTGAGAATGAGGCTCTGTTTGTCGTAATCTGTTAACAAGCTACAATTTCTCCTTATTCTTTTAAATTGTCCATATGGGACATTCCTTTTCCAAGGATAATAATGATTACTGGAGAAATCTAGGTAGCTGTTACTATCCACAGTTTTAAAGTGGGTGGAACTATCAATTCCTCCATTCCCATTAAAACACAGACATAAATCCAAAAAGACTACACTCTCTGTATGAATACAGCTGGTGAATCTAAGTCCCCTGTCATTGGTGTTAAGATGATTGACAAATTCCATTGCTTTGTTTTAGTGCCATTCCACAAAAATATAAGATCATCTATGAACCTACCATAGAACACCAGGCTCGCCCCAAATTCCGATTGGTAAATAAATTGGTTCTCAAAACTTCCCATATACAAGTTCGCGAAACTAGGGGCGAACCTGGTGCCCATGGCGGTTCCTTTGATCTGTAAGAAATATTTATCTTGAAATAAAAAATAATTATGCTGTAAAACAAATAAAATTAATTGTAAAATAAATTGTTTTTGCAATGGTGGAATGTATATATCCTCTTCCAAATAGTTGGAAATTGCAATTACGCCTTGATTGTGGGGGATATTAGAATAGAGTGCTTCTACATCACAGGTGATCCATAATAGATCACCTGTGATGGGGATGTGTGTAAGTTTCTCCAAAAGATCAGATGAATCTCTAATGTATGATTCAAGATTGATAACATATTTCTGAAGGAAAAAATCAATGTATGCAGATACATTCTCAGTGAGGCTGCCTATGCCCGCTATTATAGGTCTGCCCGGAGGGTTGGCTGTGTCCTTGTGGATTTTTGGCAAATGGTAATAGAAGGCACAGGCAGGCTCCTTGGGAATCAGAAATTCTTTCTCTCTTTTGGATACTATACCCTCCTGGTGGGCAAAGTTTATTAGACCCGTAAGAGTCTGTAAATACCTAGGTGTAGGGTCTTCTTTAAGAAGGGAGTAATAGGACTTATCTTCCAAAATACGATTTGCTTCTTTTATATAGTCACTAAGGTTCTGTAGGACAATACCGCCACCTTTATCGGCTTGGCGAATAATCAGTTCGTTGTTATTTTTTAATGTATCTAAAGCTTTAATCTCATTCGGGAATAAATTTCGGTTAGAGATGTTTTTAGGGAGTTGTTCTAACTCTTCTAAGACAAGGTCTACCCTCCACCCTTTTCCTTAGTTGCAGTTATAAAACCCAATAAAATACACAGGCATACGAACAGACCTGGAAAACTCACAAGATCTATGTATTTTTCATATCACTCTCACGTTCAACATATACAAAATATCAACTGTTGTGAATTGCTAATCACATAGAACTGAGATACAATTATGCCAGTCCATAAATCTTAGAAATGTTGCAGCTGTTACAATCTTTAAATTAATGTCCATATCCCAGGCACATAAGTGTAAAAACACGCACTGGTTCTGAACTCAACCTTCAATATGTTAGTACGATATTGCAGCTTAACAACAGAGTTCATAACTTGGTTGCTCCACACAGTGAATTAGACCCGTGAGTGAATTAGACTACGTCTTTTGAAGGAGAACGCACAATGTACTCTGGCAGGACAGAACCAGGCTGTCAAACGGCAAGACTTTTAAGCCCAAGCATTAAACAACTTCACAGGTACCTGCCTCACAGTCAAATCAATGTGAGAGTCCTTTTAGCTGCGACTGGCTTCTTCACTTGCTTACCACCATGTACGTGTGAAACCGCTGTATGGTTTTGCCCACAGTGCTGCAGCTCAGTTTCAGGGTCTTGGCAATCTTCTAATAGCCTAGGCCAGTGTTTTTCAACCAGTGTGCCGTGGCACACTAGTGTGTCGTGAGAGATCCTCAGGTGTGCCGCGGCAGACTGACAACAGTGCGGGGGTGTCCCTCTTTCAAATTTTTAAATATTGGGAGGTATGTGACAGGCTCATCAGGCATAATTTACAACCATGACATTGACATTCATTCACAATAATTATGATTGTTTGTGAATGAATGTCAATATGTCATGTATAGTTTGTAGGAGGCATGGCATGACAGCACAGTACAGTGTATATATATATATATATATATATATATATAAATATATATATATATATATATATATATATATATATATATCCTATATTAGGCTACAATGTGTGATTTTGTACAATTTTGGGATGGTGGTGTGCCACAGGATTTTTTAATGTAAAAAAGTGTGCCACGGCAAAAAAAAGGTTGCAAATCACTGGCCTAGGCCATCTTTATGTAGAGCAACAATTATTTTTTTCAGTTCCTTTAGAGAGTTCTTTGCCATAAGGTGCCATGTTGAACTTCCAGTGACCAGTATGAGAGAGTGTCTAAGAGAGATAACACCAAATTTAACACACCTGCTCCCCATTCACACCTGAGACCTTGTAGCACTAACGAGTCACATGACACCGGGAGGGAAAATGGCTAATTGGGCCAAATTTGGACATTTCCACTTTAGGGGTGTACTCACTTTTGTTGCCAATGGTTTAGACATTAATGGCTGTGTGTTGAGTTATTTTGAGGGTACAGCAAATTTACACTATTATACAGGCTGTACACTCACTACTTTGCATAGTGTCATTTCTTCAGTGTTGTCCCAAGAAAATATATAATAAAATATTTACAAGAATGTGAGGGTGTACTCACTTTTGTGAGATACTGTATATATATATATATATATATATATATATATATATATATATATATATATATATATATATATATATATATATATATTTATATATATATATACACACACAAAAACATATCTACACACACAGTATATATATAGGTTTTATTCTAGAGAAACATTATTTCTTATTTGAGAATGAGTACTATGTACAGGTTGGCGGTACTGCTATGGGCACTAAATTTGCCCCTAGCTACGCCAACCTGTACATGGGATACTGGGAAGAACAATACATCTGGCATAATAATCCTTTTTCCAATAAAGTGGTTACTTGGTTAAGATTCATAGATGATATTCTGTTAATCTGGAAAGGGGGAGAAGAAGAACTACTCAAATTCTTTGAATATCTGAACACCAACAATATGAATCTTAAATTTACTGAAAAACACAGTAAAGAGGAAATAGAATTTTTAGACCTCTTGCTATTCCAGGACCATGGATTAATAAAAACCCGTCTATTCACGAAAGAAACAGATAGTAACGGGTACATCCATTCTTCTAGTGGACATTACCCATCCTGGATTAGAAATATTCCAGTGGGCCAACTAGAAAGAATAAAAAGGAATTGTACAGATTACAGTGACTTTGAGAAAGAATCAAAGAAATTGTCCCAAAAATTCATAGAGAAAGGGTATAAGAAAAAGTGGATAGATAGAGCCCGAAATAAGGTAGAAGATAGGTCTATTAGAAAGGAGATAACTAATTCTGATAAAATAAAAAGTGAGAGAAACCAAAGAAATGGAAATACAAGTTTTATATCAGTATACAATGAGGGATCAGAAGGGATTAAACAGATCCTGAGAAAACACTGGTATATTTTACAAAAAGATGACCTTTTAAGGGATAAAATAGGGACGAAACCTAATTGTATCTTTAAAAGAAATAAAAGTCTGAAAACCATTATAGCACCTAGCCAGTTAAAGGAACTAAATAATAAGGATAACTGTCTAAATAAAGGATCTGTGGGATTTTATAAATGTAATAGACTCAACTGCATCTCCTGTGACCATATGTATTATGGTAACAAACCTTCTAGAACTATTGATTCCACATCAAATGGGAAACAATGTAAGATTAACAAGCTGGTAAATTGTAGGACCACCTTTGTAGTCTACCTACTTCAATGTAGCTGCAATCTCCAATATATAGGCAGAACTACAAGGCCTTATAACAAGAGACTTTATGAACATGTTAATAACATTAAAGAAGGTCTTAAATCACACAATCTATCGGACCACTATAGATTAAAACATGACAAAAATCCAGGTTGTCTCAGGGGTACTATCTTGGAGCATGTGGTGGTTGGAAAAAGAGGACGTGATAGGGAAACCCTATTGAGACAGAGGGAAACCTTCTGGATTCATGCCTTTAATACGAGAACCCCTACAGGGCTAAATATAGATATTGATATTGCAGCCTTTCTATAATTCTGCCTTTATCTCCCCTAAGTAGAGAATTAGCAAAATTTAAATAATGTTGAATGGCACTATAACAAAATTATAGTCTATTCATACTTTGGAGCCTGATGTATTTTTATATATTTTATCATAACCGTATATTTTAATGAAGGCTGGGTGTCTTTGAAATTTTAGTTGTTTATATACACCGTGCCAGCTGTTTTGTTTATATGGTATACCAGTGTGGACGTAATTTTATAAAAAACAGTTAGTATATGTCATTATATGTTTATATTTTTATGAATTTTAGATGTTTTAAATATATACAGACATGTTTTATGGTAGGGGATTGAACTTGAATATTCTTCTTTTCTTTTCCCTTTTATCCTATATTATCTGAAAATGTGTATATATATTTTTTTAGTTATTTAGATTAAATAATTTAATAATTGGTGTATATATGTTAATACATATACTCAAACACCCTTAGGAAAATGTAATGAGATTTATGGTTTTCGCTTTATTAATATTACACATATATTTATTTATTTTTCTAATGATGTCCCCAACAGAAGGGGTCTTCTTATGTTAAGTTTTAGTTTATGTATATATTATTAAATGACTTGATTATCGTAGATATGTATATGATATGTCACGCTTCGATAGCAATTTAGTTTGCACGGTTCTTGGTCTGACACATAAGATTTTATAGCTTCCTATTGGAATATGGGCTGCGGATAACGAGTGGTTCCTATGACAACCTTTTGTATAACCAGTATGGCCCTTTGAGTTAGGTAGCGTCTAACCGGAAGTGACGTTTTTTGCGCTTCACGGAAACAGGAAGTATGATCTGCGTGTCAGACCGATGAACAGCTTGAAGCATGTAGCATGAATCACTTTATGGGCTATTTAAGGTGAGTTAAGAGTGTAGTTGAGTACCTTTGACGAAGAAGGGAAATATTGTCTTAAACCCTTTGAAACGCGTAAGGATTATTTCAAGATAAACTGTATTCTCTTGTATATTTTGGATCGAGTGGTGCTGCATATCCCCCGGATTGAACCGGGTATATTGGGGTATTGTTGCTCTACTATTTTGAATGCCGTGGATCATTTTTAAATGCTGTATTCATACCTCATATATTGAGGATTCTAAATGTGAGTTGGAAATCGTATGCTGTGTTTTTAACTTTTTCATTATTAAACGGTATCACACTATGCTCTGTTTTTCTGGGTTTTTTCATTCTTATGGTTACCGGAGCTGAGAGTCTTCTGCCCATACATTAAGCATTGGACCTTGGAGTATCCACACAGAGCTTGGTTATAATTTCTGTGACAAGATTCAGCATATGACCAGTGATCTACTACACACCTGATCCATACTACAGGAGGCGCCTAGCCCATTTGTGAATTTTGCTACATCCTTACCTCATTTGATTGAGGGTCTTAGAAGTAAGTGCACATCTAATAGGGGAAACAGCGATGAAGATCTACTGATTTTGTATACATATATATGTGGAATCTCATATATATATATTTAATCTGACTTTTATACATCTGGAACTGTGACACTTACTTGTTTTATTATTTATCTATATTATTTTATTTTGAAAATATTTTTACTTTGTAATCTGTGATATTGAATCTATTTTCTTTATATCTCAGTGCCTTGAGTTACACTGTTGGGGGATTATTCCTCTCTTTTCTGGCACTTTTGTGATACAGTATCCATTATTATATTAATGTATATATACTAGCTGATTTCTTGCGCCATCTCATATTCTTTGTTTTATATATATATATATATATATATATATATATATATATATATATATATATATATATATATACACACACACACACACACACAGTAAAGTAGTAATGCTTGTAATGGCTGGTTATTTATCGGGCGCCCTCAAACGTACGAATTTGCCCGTTTGCTGGCGTGCAGTAAATTAGCACTCTACTTATAATCTAGCCTTAAATTGGAATAAAAGCTTTGATTCAGTGTTTACCGTTTCATCATTGGGACTCCCCTTATATTGCACTGCTGCGCATGTCCAAGTTCCTTGTGAACATACCTGGAGATAGACCAGGCAGATGAGAAAGGAGTCATGCACATTGGAACAGCTAAAAAATAACATACTTTTTATTGAGCCATATGACTAATTGATTGATGAAAAAAGTAATGCGAAAAAAAAAAAAAAAGGCAACGAGCTGTGGAAGTCGGAGAATTTTGACCGACAACGAACACAGGCACTAAAAGTATACTTTGAGAAAGTTTTAATACATACAGCAAGTACAATTGTAAGTATTCAATTACAAAGATTCATTTTTTGAAGAGTAAATTATCTGACTTTACCATCACTTTAAGTTTAATTGAAACACAGTACTGGATGAACTTTTTGCGCTCCAGTGGCTTAGCTCTCAAACGTTATCCAACATGAACTTTACAGTGCACCCCATAGAAATTTATTATGTGAGGGATTTATCTCACTCTCGCTAACCAATATATAGATGTTTGCGCCAACTAGATTATTGCTTGAGCAAAAAAATAAAAATAATAATTTAGACATATAATATGAGCACAAAAATGGAAGAGTTATGGATTGCTCTTAAGCGATGTTAATGAACCATAGCGCTAACATATTTGCGCTGTACTATAAATCTAGGCCTAAATATTTTAAAGACATTAACCAATGCTAAATGGATTTAAAACAGTGCTCCTTTATTAAATAAAAATATTAAAAATATATATTTGTTAAATCAAAGTAAACATAAAAAGAAATAGATTATCTTACAAATCTAAGCATTAACCATTGGAAAATAAGCATTAAGAATTTCTCAGTGTAGCCACTGCTTAAAGTGAAATAAGGGATCTGACATGCTAAGATCTTAAGTTACATTCTACCTCTTCTGAGCATGGGCAAGTAAGCCGATTAAAGGTACCCCTGCCCTCTTGTGGGGCTATGACATGAAATAATAGACCTTACAAAAATGAAGTTAAAAAAAAAGAAATAAAGTAAAATAATTTTAAAATGATAAATATTGCTTTAATTTCTTTTAAGTATTACACGCTGCTTAATGTTTTTTTTTTTTAATAACAACAATGAAACGGACTACTTTATATTACTTAATCACAATTTACAACAAATCAAAAGTAGTTCAAATATATTTTGTTGATGAAGTCCATTTTCCTGACCTTGTTTGCTGTGGTCAATTAGGGACAGGTAAATAAGGTTGTAATCGGACCTTAACCAATTGGTGTGAAGAATGTTTCAGGCTCAGGTAAATTCCACCACACTAAAGTATAATGGAGACACTGTAGCCTCTCTAGGAGTGGAACTAGCACACTTTTCATATATATATATATATATATATATATATATATATATATATATATATATATATATATATATATATATATATATATATATATATATATATCTTCATGAATGAAATATTTGCACTTCACTGTGTAATACCAGTGTATGCTAATGTGTGCTGATATTACAAGTTGTCAGCAATTCAAACGCACGCTTCCTTAGGCGTCAGAACCTAAGCGTAGTGAAGTGGGTGAGATGCATGAGAAGTAGGGGGTAAGTCGCACAGCAATGGTAGCAAATATAAATTGTTATATGAATATATACATAAAAATGGATGTGTTAACTAGGGATGGGCAAATGTGTTTATATTTGAATTTGAATGTTAGAATAAATGTTATTGTAAAAATTTGATTTACATAATCAAATGTTGATAAGAACGAATATTCATAAACAGTCTATTATCAAATGTTATTTACAGTTTTCGATTGTGACATTTGAATTTGAATGTGACATTCTAATTTGAATATTATATTTATAAATTTCACTTGCCTAATAGCTGCCCTCATCTAACTCCACACTAACATCATTCTCACCTTTGCAGTCCCCACCTCCTGTTTCTCACCCTCCTACCCATCTAGATTGTAAGTTCCCATGGGAATAGGGCCCTCAATTCCCCCTGTATCTGTGTGTTAAACGTTGTCTGGTGTCTTTTATATTGTATTGTACTGTACTTTTATCTTTGAACCCAAGGACAACACTGCAGAATCTGTTGGCGCTTTATAAATAAAGAATAATAATAATAAAACACAGTTGTAAACTAGAAATACTATTTTGAATGTGATATTCAAATTCAAATATTACTTTTATACAACACAGTTGTAGACTAGAAGTACTATATTCGAATTAGAATGTGATATTTGAATTCGAATGTGACATTCAAATTCGAATATTACATTTATAAAATGCAGTGTTAGACTAGAAATACTATTTCAAATTTGAATGTAGCATTTAAATTCAAATATTACATTTATAAAACACAGTTGTAGGCTTGAAATACTGTTTCAAATGTTACATTCAAATTCAAATATCACCTTTGAATTCAAGTATTACATTTAGAAATTGAATGTGATATAAAATACACAGTTAAACATTCTATTATTCGAACAAATATTTTCGAATGTTATTGAAAAATTTGAAAACGAAAACACGAAAATAGAATTTTAGAATGTTCTATAAACATTCAAAATTCGATTAGAAGGAATGAATGTATCAAAATTCGTTTTAAATTTCAAATTTTTAGAAACATTCGCACATCCCTAGTTTTAACATGTGTATATACATATATTAACACATAAATATATATGTATATAAGCATATACATATATATTAACTGGGATATTCTTGATAAAGCCAAAAATAACAGGCAAAACACATTGAGGGATCATTTGAGGTGTATGTGCCTACGTTCTATGCTGTATGACAAGCACCTGTCAGAAAACAAAGTTTACTGAACCGGAATATAAAATAAGCCAAAAAGACCAATCACTTCGCCTATAGAGGGTCACGTGACTGAAACATGCCAAGGAGAAAGAGGACACGTAGGTATCGGGAGGTAACACTTGCCGTCGTGAACGGCGGCCAGGGGAGCCTTATCTGAGACCAGGTGACAGTCCAGGTGGTGAGTCACTGAATGAACTATACATTTGAAGGTATTGTGAGCATCCTTGGCTATTCTGGTTAACAGTGATGGCACTTCTACAGGGAGTGCAGAATTATTAGGCAAATGAGTATTTTGACCACATCATCCTCTTTATGCATGTTGTCTTACTCCAAGCTGTATAGGCTCGAAAGCCTACTACTAATTAAGCATATTAGGTGATGTGCATCTCTGTAATGAGAAGGGGTGTGGTCGAATGACATCAACACCCTATATCAGGTGTGCATAATTATTAGGCAACTTCCTTTCCTTTGGCAAAATGGGTCAAAAGAAGGACTTGACAGGCTCAGAAAAGTAAAAAATAGTGAGATATCTTGCAGAGGGATGCAGCACTCTTAAAATTGCAAAGCTTCTGAAGCGTGATCATCGAACAATCAAGCGTTTCATTCAAAATAGTCAACAGGGTCGCAAGAAGCGTGTGGAAAAACCAAGGCGCAAAATAACTGCCCATGAACTGAGAAAAGTCAAGCGTGCAGCTGCCAAGATGCCACTTGCCACCAGTTTGGCCATATTTCAGAGCTGCAACATCACTGGAGTGCCCAAAAGCACAAGGTGTGCAATACTCAGAGAAAAGGCCAAGGTAAGAAAGGCTGAAAGACGACCACCACTGAACAAGACACACAAGCTGAAACGTCAAGACTGGGCCAAGAAATATCTCAAGACTGATTTTTCTAAGGTTTTATGGACTGATGAAATGAGAGTGAGTCTTGATGGGCCAGATGGATGGGCCCGTGGCTGGATTGGTAAAGGGCAGAGAGCTCCAGTCCGACTCAGACGCCAGCAAGGTGGAGGTGGAGTACTGGTTTGGGCTGGTATCATCAAAGATGAGCTTGTGGGGCCTTTTCGGGTTGAGGATGGAGTCAAGCTCAACTCCCAGTCCTACTGCCAGTTTCTGGAAGACACCTTCTTCAAGCAGTGGTACAGTAAGAAGTCTGCATCCTTCAAGAAAAACATGATTTTCATGCAGGACAATGCTCCATCACACGCATCCAAGTACTCCACAGCGTGGCTGGCAAGAAAGGGTATAAAAGAAGAAAATCTAATGACATGGCCTCCTTGTTCACCTGATCTGAACCCCATTGAGAACCTGTGGTCCATCATCAAATGTGAGATTTACAAGGAGGGAAAACAGTACACCTCTCTGAACAGTGTCTGGGAGGCTGTGGTTGCTGCTGCACACAATGTTGATGGTGAACAGATCAAAACACTGACAGAATCCATGGATGGCAGGGCTTTTGAGTGTCCTTGCAAAGAAAGGTGGCTATATTGGTCACTGATTTGTTTTTGTTCTGTTTTTGAATGTCAGAAATGTATATTTGTGAATGTTGAGATGTTATATTGGTTTCACTGGTAAAAATAAATAATTGAAATGGGTATATATTTGTTTTTTGTTAAGTTGCCTAATAATTATGCACAGTAATAGTCACCTGCACACACAGATATCCCCCTAAAATAGCTATAACTAAAAACAAACTAAAAACTACTTCCAAAACTATTCAGCTTTGATATTAATGAGTTTTTTGGGTTCATTGAGAACATGGTTGTTGTTCAATAATAAAATTAATCCTCAAAAATACAACTTGCCTAATAATTCTGCACTCCCTGTACATGATTGAACATATTTCTGGAAATACTATTTCACAAGAAGATTAGTATACACAGTTTTTATGTATTTCTAAAGTAGTATTAAGATTTATATAAAGATTGGGGATCTAGCAGCAACATTATGTACACACAGAGACTTTTCTTAACCACGGCCGAGCATTTAAGGGATAAGTCCCTGTATTTTAATATTTTAGAGTTTATATTGATTTAACTTCATAACCTGTGTTGAGATTTTTATTAAATTGTTTATTTATAGCTTATTTATTTTCAGAAGCGCTTTTTTCCAACATAGATATTTTTGGCAACATTTTATAGTGCTTGTTCAGTCTCTCTACACCTAGCATATATGTGTTTATTGTTTTTTGTGTTTAAGCTTTCTCAGCGCCCTCTCTCACACACAGTTTTTTAACTTTTAATTGGTAACCCTGTGAGGAGGTTTCTTTAGAGAGTGGTCTGCCCACGCCTACTTCTCTAATTATTCATATATTTACTGGGAACACACAGTTCCCATAGACCGCAATGCAAAGGCACTTTTCAGTGCATTCCCACCAACTTTGACCCCACAATACTGCATAGTGCAGTCATTTTATTAAAAATAAAGATGACGCTATCTTTATTTTTTTTAACGAAATACACTACTCTGTATTTTGGGGGCATTTGGAGCACATTTATAAAATTAAAGGAACATAAAACCCAAATTTTTTCTTTCACTATTCAGATGAAGGATACAATTTTAAACAACTTTCTAATTTACTTCTATTATGTAATTTGTTTCATTCACTTGGTATCATTTTTAAAAAGGAGCAGCAATGCACTAATGGTTTCTAACA
Organism: Bombina bombina; assembly: GCF_027579735.1. NCBI lineage: Eukaryota > Metazoa > Chordata > Amphibia > Anura > Bombinatoridae > Bombina > Bombina bombina. Next base: position 77,552,243 of record NC_069505.1, on the reverse strand, counting down.
TAACTCATGGATGAGCCAATCGCAATCAATATATATATGCAATTACCAATCAACAGCTAAAACTTAAGTTCTCTGCTGCTCTTGAGCTTGTCTAGATAAACCTTTCAGCAAAGGATAACAAGAGAAGGGTGCAAATTAAATAATAGAAGTAAATTGGAAAGTTGTTTAAAATTGTATTCTCTATCTGAATCACGAAAGAAAATTTTTGGGTTTCATATCCCTTTAACCAGAGCTCTGATTTCTGGTTAATGTTATAAGCACTAATTGCTACAGAGAGCTCGCAAGAACAATAACCATCCACTAATAATTTAGCACTACACTTGTTATCTAGCCTTTAATTTCTTATATGATAGGTGTATTATATTTGTTGACAAAGTAATATAGGGGGCTGCGACTATACATCTTAACTCTATACTTGCAAAAAAATATCTCTGACTCATAACAGTATATATATATATATATATATAAAAGTAATGGATCAAACTAAAGATATACTGCTCAGTGCTGGGTATTGTCTGAATTTTAGCATATTTTCTTGTATTATAAATAGCTGTCAATTATCTCCTTCTGTCGGTTTTGTGTTCTGTGTGATGTTTTATCAACACCTCCAGCTGTGCAGAATTCAGGCATCTTTTGCCGTACAAGTTACACCAACTGCTTTTTAAACTTGAATTAAATGTCAGCCTGTGAGATCTCTCTGTGCCCCGGCAGTATGACTTGTCTGATGTGAACGGTTATAAGAGAAGATGTTTGTTTGTGCTGCAGAGAATCTGAAAGGCGAAGGGATCAGAGGGGCGAGAGAGCGAGAGAAAAGGTTAGAAGGGGGAAAATCTGGGAGGTGTGAGTGGGGAGAGAAAATCAAACAGCTGACAAAAATGCCAAATGCAAAAGCCAACTAATGACTCAGGGGGCACATATTCCCATCTGACATTATCTTTGTGAGACTGAAGCTGTCAAAGTGTTGGTGCTTCTGATTTTGGTCTGCTCACATTAATGTTCCTCCTGTCATACTAATTTGTTTACAGATTGACTCCCAGTTCAGGCAAACCAGAATCAAAAGCTCCTAAAGGCATCTCTGCTTCATTTCACTAATCACTTCCTCAGATCAAGTCTGAAGAAATATCTTATAGTAGAGAAAAGCTGGTACTAAATGAGTTTGGTTCTCATCACACAAACCCTTTTTGTGATGGATAAAACCATCATAACAGCAAGGTATTTATATAGTTCCAGAACTCAATAACTCTTTGTAAATTAACCCTTTCAGTGCTAATGACGGCTCTGAGCCGTCGCAGAGTTTCCCACTCAGGTGCTAATGACGGCTCAGAGCCGTTGCTAGTACTTTCCCACCTTGAGGGAGATCTGAGGGCTCCCACCCGCTCCTACCCCGGCGATCTGGCCTGTATAGTGACAGGCATCGCCGGGGCTTCATGTTTTGCGTGGTGACGTCACCACACAACTTTATTATCAAATTACAATGACAAGAATAGGGAAAGGGGGCATGCTGCTTAGAAGCCTGCATCTCAGGCATCTAAGCAGCAACAGACCCCCAAGACCTACTGTTGGAAAGGTAATCACCTAACCTTTCCAACAGTGTAAGTCTTGGGGATCTAAAAAAAAAAAAGAAAAAAGTGGAAAAAAAACATTTAAAACAATAAAAAAATAAAAATCCCTCAAATCAGCTTAGCACCCAGGTGGGAAAGTGCTTAGCACTCAAAGGGTTAAAGTGACATAAAAAACTTAACCCACTTTATTTTTAATTAGCAAAGTAAAAGTTTTTTTTTTATTTATTACCCAAATTTGTAGCTTTCCCATTGGCCCAGAGAGTGCATGCTTTATCTGCAAGAAATGTATACCAACACTTTGTACAGGAGTATATATATATATATCTCCCTAACTAGGGACAGCAAAGGAGATAATATTAATATATTCAAGTTTTTTTTAAAACAAAAGGTGTGTCCCTGGACTGCAAAACAATGAAAATGTTGCTAACAGGATGTTAGTTTTAAGTGCTTTTAAAAGGGACATGAAACCCAAAATTTTTCATTCATGATTCAGATAGAGCAATGTTTTTTCAACCTGTCCTCTGGCCTCCTCAACAGGCCAGATTTTCAGGATTACCTTGGATAAGAGCAGTTAAAATAACCGTGTTTACTAATCAGCTGATTATTTTACCTGTGTTCCAATTCAGATATCCTCAAAATGTGGCCTGTTAGGGAGGCCAGAGAACAAATTTAAAAACCAGTGAGATAGAGAATACAATTTTAAATGATTTGATGTTCTTCATTCTCTTGACATCCTTTGTTGAAAAAGCAGCAATGCATTGCTGGGAGATTTGGGAGAGCCAATAACATGAGACATATATGTGTAGTCACCAATCAACAGCTCCTGAAACTACCTAGGTATCCCTTTAAATTAAATAAATCAAGAGAACAAAACACATGAGATAATATAAGTAAACTGAAAATTTGTTTAAAATCACATGCTCTATCTGAATTGCAAAAGAACAAATGTGGGTTTTATGTCCCTTTAAACAATGATTAAATATGCAGTTCTGTAAATCAGTGCTTCAGTTTGATGCTGCTCAGCCAATCAGGTGGGCATATGTACATAGCCACCAATCACCACACATATTCAGTTCAGGATTGCCAGTTTAATGTTGCTCCGAAGCTGAATCTAAGTTTAACACAGGGCTCCATTTACTAACCTGAACCTGTGGGAAGACAATGTTCCCAGCTAGAGAAGCTGTCTGCCTTAACTTGAGGGGAGTTAGCAGCTTCTACTACCCACATTTATTAATAAACAAGCAAATCTGTTTGCAGCCCAGCATCCTGCTCTTGCAGAACCAATTGCTTGAGAGCAGGGCGTGTCTATCATCCCTTACAAATCAATTCAGGTTAAAGGGGCAGTCAACACCAGAATTTTTGTTGTTTAAAAAGAAAGATAATCCCTTTATTACCTGTTCCCCAGTTTTGCAAAACCAACACTGTTTTGCCTTTGTAATGCAAGAGACAGATGGCGCCACATAGTGCAGATCAAAACAGGTAGGAAGGTGGAAGTACAGATGTACGATTATCCTACTCATGTGATCAAGAGCACCAATGTGCAGCGACGGCAAGCCGGGTCCAAAAAGTTGCCTACCAGACTACCAGGCACCTGGAGCTGATGTCCTTATCCTACCAGGAGGAGTCCAGGCTGTAGTATGTTTCCCACAATGTTCGCCGTTATTTGCCAATATTAAAATAGGTGGCAGATGATCACCAATATACAGAGATAGAAGGTAACAGCTGCAAAGGGCGTGAAGGATGAGTCGTCCAAGGAAACTTGGTGCCCGCACTCGCCTCCGGTACACTGATCACTGTTTTACCTTTGTAATTACCTTCTATGCTTCTGCAAGCTGCCCCCTTATTTCAGTTCTTTAGACAGATTTGCATTTCAGCCAATCAGTGCTCACTCCAGGGTAACTTCACGTGCATGAGCTCAATGTTATCTATATGAAACACATGAACTAATGCCCTCTAGTGGTCAAAATGCATTCAGATTAGAGGCATTCTTCAAGGTCTAAGAAATTAGCATATGAACCTCCTAGGTTTAGCTTTCAACTAAGAATACCAAGAGAACAAAGCAACATTGGTGATAAAAGTAAATTGGAAAGTTGTTTAAAATCACATGCCCTATTTAAATCATGAATTTTTTTTTGGACTTGACTGTCCATTTAATTTAACCCCACCACTACTGCTTTTTAATTTATGGTTTGCATGCTCCCAAACTGAACTATTTAGCTTGGAGAAGGCAAGAGAAAAAAAAGTGATATAATAGAATTTTGCACATATATTTAAGGATTTCATACAATACAAGAAGAAAGCATTTTTCACTAAAAGAGTCTCATAGTCTTTAAGAGTCTTTATTTGAGTCAAGCGATCGTTGATCTTAGCTGCTCAGGCAGCACACGGCAATACGCTATTTTGCTGAGAGGTGACATTTTCACCTCTTAGCCAATAGTTGTGAGGTAAATCCGGCCTGGCACCCTGCAGAGCCGGATTTACCTATTTGCTATCTACCGTGGGCTGCCTGAGCAGCTAAGATCGGCAATCGCTTGAAACAAATAAAGGAGCTTTCTGCATGAAGTATGTTATACTTCATGAATGAAAGTCCCCTTTAATTGTTTCAATAGTCAATCCTGAAACACTAGGAAAGTCTTTTACTTTGTTTTTTTTTTTTTTTTTTTTTTTTAAATAATTTTTTTATTGAGGTAATGAATAATAACCACATAAGATAAAATGTGTCCAGGCACGGATCATAAGCAGTAAAAGTAATTATACATTTCTCATGTAAAAAGTAAACTTAAGTTGACGCATTGGAGTACCTATATTACAATTGTTGTCACTACATTCAAACAAGAGCAGTGTCATTTGCAGCGGTTATTATAATTATGAAAATAAAGTAGCAACGGCCCTGAGTTATAACACAACTTCTGGAATCATGAACACAAAGTGTAACTCAGTTTATGGTAAACAAGAATGACTGAAACACATGACATGAAGACCTCATTTTTTTTATATAATGTGACTGATGATCCCTACTCTGGTTTAAGAGGAACTCTATAGTCTAATAAGAGCGTGGCGTAGGGAGTTGCCTTTTTGTCTGGCCTCTATTGGGCCAAAGTGTGTAGGAGGGAAATTCAGCGGGCAAAAGCCGCTCTGTTTAGGGGGGAGGATGATTGGGGGGGGGGGGCGGAGCCTTCTAAAATAACTGTATAGTATACACAAGTTACCAAAAATGTAAAATTTGGTGATGGTGGTATATATGATTTAGGGTATCTTCTAAATAGCATAGTGAATGCACGTACGCATAGGTAATGTCTGTTCGGGGGATATGTTTCTAAGTTGTGAGTTAAATTAGCTAATTCTTTGTATTGTCTATAACAGAGACTGAGGGAAAACAGAGATATATCCTGCGAGTGTGCGATTGAAGGGGCGATAAATTGACAGAGTATGTAGCAATTAAGGGGTGCAATTACCTAAGAACCCTGGACTGCAGGCTTATATAATAAAGAGATATTATGAACGACATCTGAATGGGGAGGCTACTGTAAGTTTTGATGCATATAGGGGTTATTATAAAGGATGTGATAAATAAGGATAGCCCCAAATAAGATTATGTACAGGGAAGAAGATCAGTATATATAGAATGCAGGGGACTACCGTATGAGCCCCTCTCCTGGGGAAGTGCCACCGCTAGGCAATGTAGGGAAAAGGAGAGTGGGTATGACCCGCAGGCAACAAGTACCGGCGGGAAAGGGAGGAGAGGGACTCAACCGGGACTAGTATTTTGTCCAAATAGTAATTTCCTCACTGGGAGTGTAATTAATTAAATTTATAATTATTCTTTGGCTTCTGCAACAGGGAGGGGCACTAGAATCACGGTGATACCATATATTCTCACATGTATTCAGTCCTACAGGCCAACATAAATAGGATGATAGTGTAGAGTTGCACGATTACGTCATAACATATATGTAATTCAACTAAGGCATAGACAAGAGTATCCTAGTTATTTAGTGTAAACTGTTCTAGCATAAGGGCACTCCTACATACACAGTAACTGTGGGCAGCAAGAACAAAATAATATATAATGTGGTGGGTATGGGTATTATCAGGAGAGGCTAAAGAGGACAGACTGTAAGGTGTATTAATGTGCTGTGCCGAGTTACTTATGTTTAGCTAAAATAAGAGTTCTTCAGTAAAATTTACCTACAGTCCTTTCACAGTGAATGCGTATATTTGAAGCCATGTTCTATAAACATAAGACCCAAATATAGGGTTGTATATATGTACCTCCTGACTTATAAATAGCTATCTATATTTAAACTACACATACTAAACATTTTAAGCTTCCAATGAATATATTGGAATGGAGTAGCAACCTATCTCAAGGGAGCAAGGCTGGGTGACTTAAATTGCTACTGTATACCAGAGAGATAGTGGGATTTAATCTTATATACAGTGGTTCAATGAGAGTGCTGACCCTATTGCCTGTCAATAACATAGCAGGTATTAAAGTTGAACACTACAGCCTCTATTGTGGATACCCCTCTATGGTTGAGGCAGTAACTCTATTAAGAGTGTTTCACATAACTTAAAATAAACACATTTTTTCCCAACAGTTACAGCTCTTATAACGTATAGTTCAGTCAACAATGCCGATTGCACAAAATGAGCTTGCCTAAATCACACAATGTAATAGAGATAACATATAGCCATCTTCACGTTTTAAGTTTAATAAGTGGTGTCCATAAGATCTAGAGCAACTGATATGGGCACATTACTATTTTTAAATGTGCATTTCCTGCGGGGGGGCAGAAGTATCGCCATTAGGGATGTAGTTATCAGATCCCTGTAGGTATTTAAGTACATCCAGTGTCCGGCAAACATCCAGCAATAAGTAGGGGGGCTGTAACTGTTAGCGAACATAACAGAATAACTAAGGGAAGTCACTGTGTCAACCATCAGGTAAATATTATCACAAAGTCTGGCTGGACACAATTATTGGACTTTGAATTTAACCTATTCCCACTCGTAATAGAGGTAAGAAAGGAGGGGTGAAGTGCACCCCTATATGAGCTTGTCCAGGATATCTGTTGGGGCACCGTTTGTCAGCAAACGTACAGTAGGCAGGTAAGAGACTGTCCGCACTCTGGAAGGTCCGAGAAGAGCATGTGGTGTTGTAGAAGTTATAAGGGACCGGAGTATGTGTCGATCCTATGCGCTGCTCAGCATCCTCTCTATCGGCATCCTCCTTTACATCACAGCTTCTAATTACCTGGAAGACGGTCGAATATTTGGCATCCAGTTGGGCAACAGTATGCTGTGCAGGACCTGCATGGGTATTAGGTGGCTGTAGGGTGCTGTGTTTCTCGCGGGTGTCTGATGGTTCCACCATCACTGGTAAGGGGCTCCCTTTATCTATCTTGTTTACCGCCCCCACGGCCCGAGGCTCACCTCCTCTCCAGCATGGCAGTTGTAATTTAGATGGCCAGGGAACTTGCTCTGTCTCCTCTGTTAAAGCTACTTTCTGCAGTGCCTGAGGAAATGTGGCTTCTTTAATGTGAGATTGCTTCGGCACCGATGCGGCCTCCTGAAGACCAGATCTCTCAGTTGCGTGAGTCGATGGCGGAATAAAGGCAAAGAGCAGCGATTTTATTTCCTCCTGCATACTCCGGTGATGCCTTTCTAAGAGTTGCTGGGTGCGTTGTTCCCAGGCTTCCAAAGACTCCATATCGGTAAAGCTTATTAAATGTAGTTGCAGCAGTTACACGTGGCAAGGCTGAAAAAGGAATATCAAAGTTGTTGTCCGAAAAGAGAGAATCTTTTAGTTTCTTTATGTGTAGGACCAATGCAGCTTGTTCTCAAATAAATCCCAGTGCTTTTTTGCGCTCTTTTAATATGAATTAATCTATAAAATTGCGTTTGAGAGCTCAGAGCTGTAGAAAGCACATCCTGCTGTCTTAGTCTACTTTAAGTTTTAAGATAGCAGGTTCTGGAATTATTTGTGAAAGTGTGTCTTTAAATAAATAGTAGTTAAAGGGATTTTAATTCAGTATGTAATTCCCCATAAAGGGCTAGATTACAAGTGGAGCGCTAAATATCACAAGAGCGCACTTCCATAGGCTCTAATGGGAGCCTCGTTCTTATGCCGTCAGGCACAGCCTGAAAACTAGCGCAGCAAAGGGGGTAAGTAGCGCAGCGATGGCAGCAAAGGGAAATATAGTTGTATATGATTATATATATCTATATATATATTCATATATTGTGTTAATATGTTACTATGTGTATATACACATATTATGAGAAATAGAGCAATATCACAATCAACAAACAAATTGATCCCAAATATATGGAAATCAAATTCTGGTATCAATCCAGTCTTCAGGCTCTTTACCTTACTCTCTGACCCCCTTGTATAAAATTTTCCTGACTAATCAATAGTGTAACAAGAGAATACCTTACTTTCAAGGTTCCTGCTTTAAAGCATCTCACAGCTGAAGGTGCCAGTGTCAGTGATCCACAGCGAACTACAAGAGCCTCCGTTACCTGTACGGCCCAGGTTCAAACTCTGAGGGCAAACTTGTGTTTCTTCTCACCATTGGTGATTCTGACTGCTTCTCTGAACAACTTTCGGCACTGGGGTATGACGTCATCCGACTGGCTTCAGGGGAGGAGGAAGAAGGGCCTGGCTCCAAATAGCCACTTAAAATGTTGCAGGACCCAGCTGGTAAATAATAATACACATTTTTCTATATACACATATTAACACACAAATATATATGTATATAAGCATATCCATATATATTTACAGGAAACGCACAGTCCCCATAGACCGCAATGTAAAGGCACTTTTTAGTGCCAATTCTTTTTCTAACACCCCACTTCCACTAACTTTAATAAATACACTACACTGTATTTTGGGGCATTTGGGGAACATTTATAAAATTAACTAGAGAGCTGATCTCTGGTTAATTTTATAAGTACTCATTGCTACCACAAGCTCATGGTACCAATAACCAGCCACTTGTAATGGCTGAATAATTATCACGCACCCGATAATTTAGTGCTCCACTTGTAATCTAGCCCAAAATAATTAATATAACTGCTGAAAATAACATAGCAGTACACCCTCATCATTTATTGTACTTGTTTTCACTGTAAAAATTGTGTTGGTCTCACTCCTTAGCGGCAAATAATGTATCTTAAAGGGACAGTAAACCTCAAAAATAATGTTATATAATTCTGCACATAGTGCAGAATTATATAACATTATTTTTGAGGTTTACTGACACTTTAACTAGGCTGCAAGTTGCCTGGACCAGCTGCATATTACAAATCAAATGCTTTTAATGCTTAGAGTGTCAATATTATTTACTATGAATAAAGATTTTAGATAGGATTTTATTTCAGATATACATTTTCTGTTTTCCTGATTATTATTTTTTAACTCCAGTTTCACTGACTGCAAATGCAGCAAATATTTGCAAATATTAGAGCAACAGATAAAGAAAGCAACTTATAGACCCCGCACACACACACACACAAACACACTTATAATTCTTAATATTGGGCCATTAATATTATTATTAATTATTAATATTGTGTGTGTGAAATCCAGAGTAGATTTGCACTCTCATCACAATATGCATCAGGAAACATCGATTCTATCCATAAAATACAAGATCTAAATTTAATTGTGTAATATTTCAGGGTCAAACAGATGTTGGTCTGAAGAAGGGGCTGTTTGACCCCCAAAAGGTCACATAACTAAATTATAATATTGAAATAAGTCCAGTGAGTGCGGATCTTGCATCTTTATATATATATATATATATATATATATATATATATATATATACACTGGACTACCCCTTGCCAATGCTCCTGGTACCCCAGGGGTACATGTAACACAGGTTAAGAAACAAGATTCTACAGCAATTGCAAGCAGAGGAAAAAACACGGATTGGGCAGGGGGGTGAAATGCTTGTGCAATGTTTAATGTGGACATAGAATCATGTCCGCTCGACACTTGTTAAATCTAGCCCTATGAGTCTTTGTTTTCTTTCCTAAGATATGGTGAGTGCGCGGCTCAAATAATTACTGTTGGGAATATCACTCCTGGCCAGCAGGAGGAGGCAAAGAGCACCACAGTTAAACTGCTAAGTATCACTCTTTTACCCACAACCCCCAGTCATTCTCTTTGCCTTCGGTGCATGGAGGAAGTGAAGATTAGGTGTCTGAAGAAATTTTTTTATTTAATCTACAAGCAAGTTTTGGGGTATAGCAGTATTCCACGTCATTCCTTGCAGTCGGGTAGTGGTGGCTTTAAAGCAGTAAGGAACTTGTAAAGAGGTACTTACTGCGGATTCCTAATAATTGCTGCACTAGTTTAGAAAGCCAGAGTTGGCTACTCTGTTCTTTCTTTTTCAAGGTCTCTGTGAGGAACTCTCATACCTTGTAACTGTCTACATGCTGGACAGTGGAGCAGGTAAGTGCTTTTTCTTCCAGTTGGGGAGACCATGCACTTAACAAATTAAAAACACTGCTGTTTTATTGGGACATAGATAATCCTGTTGTATCGGTTACACTGGAGCATGAAGCAGGCACTGTAGCATGTGTGAGACTAACATTACAACTCTTTTAAAAAGAAAGGGTAAAATGTTTTTATTAGGCTTTATTTTCTGACACATATTTACTTGATAAAACTGAAAGTAAGGTTGAATTTTCTGTTTCAGCAGATTATTAATTTCCCCTTTCTTTAAAAAAAAACAAAGCAACTGGTTATTTATGGTACTCAGTGTACCAGGATGCTATTTTTAGTGCCTCTCTGTGTAGCAGCAGTAATTTGAGCTCGACAGTTGTGGTCACATGACCGGCTTTACTTCATAACGTTTCTGAAAAGGTAGTTTTTCTCCATTTCTGGGTGATCCCGTCTTAATTGGTAGTGAAACGGCACCTCAGTAATTGAGGTGTGGGGTTGCCTGAGGGGTATTTTAGAAGTTTATTCAATGTTTATTAAAAGTTTTTTCTTAACTTTTCTCACATAATTTTAGCTGGGGATCGATCCTAATTTGGGATAATATTTTAAATGTATTTTTCCCTGGCTTATTTTAATTGAATATTAAAATCTTTGAAACTTATCTGTAAAAGTTTATTTACTGTTTCAAAACATGTCTGATATGGAGCAAGAGCCTGCTCTCATAAATTAATGCTTATTATGGATGCACAAATTGTAGCTCCTATGCAATTTTGTTCTTCATGTGTCAAAAAAACCTTGCAAAATAAAATGTAAATTTTTTGAGCCTACTGTCTCTCAGGATGATGCTTTTAAAATAATACCTCATCTTTCTTCTGCTACATCCCAAGCCTCAATGTTGTAACATGCAGTGCCTGTGGTTCCTCTATAGCTCCTAGTGGAGTTAATTTCAAAGCAGAAATTGCTACCCAGGTATCTTCAGTGGTATCTGCAGCATTAGCTGCCATTCCAAGATTACAGGGAAAATGCAAGAGGAAATCTAGAAATTCAGAAATTAAGGTGCCTGTCTTTATTTCTTCTTCCCAAGTTGCCCTTTCTCATAAGTCTGATGAGGAAGATACATTGGGACTTTCTAAGGGTGAAATCTCAGATTCGGACAGTATAATTCCTTCTTCTGAGACTGAGGTAGTTTCCTTCAGATTTAAGCTTGAACACCTTTGTGTATTGTTAAAGGAGGTTTTAGATACTTTAGATGACTCTGATACACCTGTCCTTGTCACTCCTAAGAAATCTAGTAAACTTAATAGTTTCTTTGCTAAACATTCCACTTTGAAAGGTTTTTCCTGTGCCGGACCGTGCTAGGGAGATTATCTCACAGGAATGAGAGAAACCAGGGGTGTCTTTTTCCCCATCTGCCATTTTTAAGAAAATGTTTCCTGTCGAGGACTCCATTAAACACCCTTAGTATACTGTATCCAAAGTTGAAGGGGCCATTTCCACTCTGGCTAAGAGAACCACTATTCCTATTGAGGATAGCTGCTCTTTTAAGGATCTGATGGACAAGAAGCTGGATGTTTATTTGAAAAAAAGAGTTATGTTCATCAAGGTCTCAAATGGCAACCTGCGGTGTGTATTGCCACCGTGACTAGTGCGGCATCTTATTGGTTCAACGCCTTGTCAGATTCTCTTCAAGTAGAGACTTCCTTCGATGAAATTCAAGATAGGATTAAAGCTCTAAAGTTGGCCAATTCCTTTATTGCAGATGCCTTTTTTTACAGGTCGTTAGACTAGGAGCAAAAACTTCTAGTTTCGCTGTCCTAGCCCATAGGGCGTTATGGTTGAAATCCTGGTCTGTGCACGTTTCTACTAAAGTCAAGCTTCTGGTGATTCCTTATAAGGGAAAAACCTTGTTTGGACCCGATTTGACATAAATTATCTCTGATATTACAGGTGGAAAAAGGTCTTTTCTACCTCAAGATAAGAAGAATAGGCCTAAAGGACGTCAGAGTAATTTTCATTCCTTTTGTAACTTCAGATGAAAGCCTTCACCTTCTTCTTCCGAGCTGGAACAATCCAAGTCTTCTTGGAAACCCAATCAGTCTTGAAACAAAGGGAAACAATCAAAGAAACCCACAGCTGATTCCAAATCAGCATGAAGGGTTTGCCCCGATCCGGGATTGAATCTGATGGGGGACAGACTTTCTCAGTTCTCTCAAGTCTGAAAATGAGATGTCCCAGATCCCTGGACTGTGGACATTGTATCCCAGGGTTACAAATTCGAATTCAAGACTTTTCCTTCCAGAGGCAGATTCCTTCTCTCAAAATTATCTGCAGACCAGATAAAGAGAGAGGCGTTCTTGAAATGTATACAACATCTTTCCTCCATGGGAGTGATAGTTCCAGTTCCAGTGCAGGAACAGGGTATTGGGTTCTACTCCAACCTATTTGTGGTTCCCAAAAAAGAGATAACTTTCCGTCCCATTCTAGACTTGAAGTGGAGACTATATACTCCATTCTTCCATTAGTACAAGAGGGTCGGTTCATGACAACCATAGACCTAAAGGATGCGTATCTTCATGTTCCAATTCACAGGGACCATCACAGATTTCTGAGATTTGCCTTTCTGAACAAACATTTCCAGTTTGTGGCCCTTACATTTGGTCTAGCCACGGCTCCCAGAATTTTTTCAAAGGTTCTGGGGGCTCTTTTGACAATGATTCATTCTTGTGGAATTGCTGTGGCACCCTACCTGGAGGACATATTGGTTCAGGGCCATCTTTTCAACAAGCAAAATCTCACACATAGATATTGTTGTCTTTTCTTCGTTCCCACGGATGAAATGTGAATCTGGAAAAAAAGCTCCCTTTCCCCTGCTACGAGAGTAGGGTTCTTAGGGACCATAATAGATTTTCTATTGAAGAAGATTTTTCAGACAGAGGTCAGGATAAACAAAATCATTTCATCTTGCCTCTCTCTTCAGGCTACTGCTCATCCTTCAGTGGCTCAATGTATGGAGGTAATCAGTCTGCTGGTGGCTTCCATGGACATCATTCCTTTTGCTCAATTCCATTTGAGAGCTCAGTAGTTGTGCATGCTCAGACAATGGAATGGCGACCATGTGGATCTATCTCAGAGAATAGAGTTAGATCAATCATCAAGGGATTCTCTCCCGTGGTGGATTTCTCAGGAACATCTGTCTCAGGGCACATGCTTTTGGAGACCTTTCTGGGTAATCGTGACCACGGACGCCAGCCTGCTGGGCTGGGGAGCAGTCTGGAACTCGTTAAAAGCTCAGTGCCTTTGGACACGGGAGGAGTCTGCTCATCTTGGAGTTGAGGGCGATTTATAATGCTCTATTGGCTTGGCCTCAAATGTCCTCATCCCAGTTTATCAGGTTCCAGTCAGACAACATAACCTCTGTGGCTTACACCAATCACCAGGGAGAAATTTAGAGTTCCTTAGCCATGAAGGAGGTTACTCGGATTCTTCAGTGGGCAGAGACCCACAATTGCTGTCTATCTGCCATCCACATTCCAGGAGTAGACAACTGGGAACAGGATTTTCTGAACAGACAGACTTTTCATCCCAGGGAGTGAGAACTCCACCCAGAGTTGTTTTCCAGCTTATTCCTCAAATGGGGGGTGCCGGAGTTAGATCTGATGAAGTCCCATCAGAACGCCAACCTTCCAAGGTACAGTTCAAGGTCAAGAGATTCTGATCGATGCTCTGGCGGTTCCTTGAGTTTTTAGGTTGGCATACCTGTTTCCTCCGTTTGCTCTCCTTCCACGAGTCATTGCTCGTATCAAACAGGAGAGGGTGTCTGTGATTCTAATAGCTAAATAAAAAGATCACCTAGCGCCTATATTGCACTAACCCTTTGCTAAGATAAATTGACCCCTAGTGGTCAATACATAAATATTCAAGCTAACAGTTAAGGCAGGGTCTGAAACTCATACGTTATATTTAATCAATATTTATTACAATATAGATTTAAAATGGATATATAATTATCCCTTCACTAGAACAATATTAAAACATATAAAACATATAAAACATAAAATGGATGACGGTAGCTGAATGTTATCAGGTATTATGTTACAATGGTCCTCAACTCGGATTCATGCGATGAATTAAAAACAGTACGATGTTCCCTCATGGATCCATGTTAACAGTCTAAGATAGTTACAACAATAATGATTGTTTTTGGTTAGGGTGAACCAATATATCTGTGGGTCTGTTACCCCAGTAATAAATGTGGTTAGGCACTCCAATAAGGATTCCCTTTTGGGTTAATCCTTAAAACAAGGTTGTTAACTACTACAGTAGTTAAAATCTGCTTGGCTCAATGGACAATATGTTCCTTACACTGCCTTTGAGGTCCTCTAGCAGATCTGATTTCTCAGCGGATTACCGCTAGATTGCAGCAAATTAACACTTTTATAAATAGTTGGTATTCAACTTTGGAAATACAGGTATATTGACTGTGCCCCAGTGTTCAATCAGTGGAAAATAATTGTAGTGGTAGTGACAAAAAAACACAACTGTGCTTAAAAATATAACAAATCAAAACTGACAACTTTAACTTGGTGTTTAACTATAACAAATCGACAATTTTCTATTAAGTGCAGCTGTTATCCTCCCTAAGCATACAAGATCTAACGTGAGCGGGTTGCCACTATTACTCGGCAGGTTCCCGCTGTGAAATATGAGTTAAATATAACATCGGTCAATACAAGCGTATTAAAATATAAGCGTATTAAAATATGTTGTGCACAAGCTTATGATTAGTTAAAAACAAAGCTTTTTCGGTCCCACTTTTGATTCAAATCTGATACCCTTTAACTCTGAGCTTTACTAAACAGTGAATCAACAAACTAACAAATCCAAACTTTAGTGTTAAACTTCAATCCCTTCTATGGTCATATATTCCAGCACGTTAATCGACGAAAAAAATATAGGTGTAAAAAATATGTAAATATAAAAGTGTTCAAACTAAATGGTGATGGTGATGTCCCTTCTCCTTAACTGTGAGGCTTTGCGTTTCAGTTAAACAGTAAAATGAAAAAAGTGGTGAACAAATTCACTAGATACAAAAACCTGAGTCTCCAAAAACTTAGTCCCCAATTCAGTGAATTGGTCCCCAGATGGGTGTAAAAACCAAAGGCCAGTGGAGTTGCTAATAGTCTTATTCAAATAGTATGTATGATGTTCCAGTGCATTTGCGATTGTGTGCGGTTCAATCCCTCAACTTCTTAGGTGTTTGGCAATTCTGTGCAGTGCAGTCCCTCTGTAAAAACAGAAATGACAATAGTGCAGATTGCTAAAATAAGCTTCCTAGTATTAAAAATCTACTTACCAGCCAACGCGTTTTGGTAGTTAATCTACCTTTTTCAAGACTGGTTTTATTCACAAGTTAAGATGTTTTTACACCCTGTTGTTCTTGACCTTTACTTTGGTCCCGGAAGCAGTTGTTTCAACTCTCCGGTTCTTTTCTAGTATTATTTTAGCCGATGTTTATTTTATACTTTTCTATGATCTTTTTCTCTTTCAGCTTTATTTAGTCTGAAGACTTAGTTCATTTTACTCTTATATTATAGATTTAATTTGCCGATTTTTAGTCATTCCTATTGGTTAGTTGAACTTTCTTTTTACAGTGTGTGATTGGCTAGTCTTGGGGGGGTGTGATATGTAAATCTCCATATTGGTTAACATACGTTTCTTTAGTAGAGGTGTGTAGTGTGGCCTCATTTTTATTGGTTGTGCTGTTTCTTTTACAATAGGCTGAAATAGCCTGACTTAGAAATCCTGCCTTTATTTCCCTACTTTTTTTAAAACTCGTTAACTAGAGTTGTAGCCTTCCCGCAACACTCATTTCTCCTTGCCTCCGTAGACAAGCTTTTATCTTTGAACTCCATTTTCTTACTGCTATCAAAACCCAATTCAGAGGCAAATATAATTGTTGTGTTTAATATTCCAAATTCTATCACAAACTATATGAGATCAAATATTGCAGCAGTATAAAAAAATAAATAAAAATTAACGGATTATCTTAATTGGTCTTTATTGCTTTCTTTATAAATCTATCTTCTTTTTGTTTTGATTGTGTTTCAATTTGCACATCTTGTTTAGTTATTCTAACATAGTTCCTGAATTTCTGCTACTTTTCAAAGTTTATTCGATCTTTTCTTAATAATCCTTATGTTACAATTTGTACTCCATACTTTTATATGTTGTCCATTATTTTGGGCTAAATTTTCAGCAATTAGGAATTAGTTTCCTATCTTGGTTTTCCTAAATGTAATTTTTAATTTGATGGTTTAACCCCTAAATCTTAAATTCGGGTTTTCAGATTCTCTTTGTAGTTTTTATTACGCTTAATGTTTTCAGTTTCCACTATGTACTTTTACTATGTTTTGAGGGAACCCCATATTTTTTGTTTAAAAAGCAAAAAGGGACAGAAAGTATATGTTCTTATTTTGAGAAGGTTAATATAGGAGCCACTTTTCTTCTCTGAGGGACCATGTTTAAAGAGGGATTTGTGTCAGATTTTGACATTAGTTGTGAATGTAAACATATATCCTCATAAGAGAGAGATATATACATGCAATTCTTCACCTGGAGATTCCTTAATTCAATGGAATTCCATTTGATACCAACTTTAATGTGAATATGTGTCTAACTTTAATACTCATATTGGTTATCATACTGTTTATAGTACAATCACCCAGCTTCCAAAGGGGTTTGTGGTGGTTATTATGATTCCAAGGTCAGGTATTAACATTTGATATCAGGGTCCAATCTTGTTGTGTGGAGACATGTGGACAAATGGTTAGTCCTTTTTTAGGTATGTTCATAGACAAGTTTGCTGATTGTAATACATGAGGTTTCATTAACCCTTCCAATTTTCCGTTTTGGCTTTGATAGGTCTCTTTTTTGCTGGAATGACTAAATTGGTTTAGTCTCTTCAATGGAGGGAGTCAGATCTATTCACAAATTCCTTCTTTTTTTCTTTCTTCTTTCATAGAGGTTACAATATAGTCAGATTCATTGTTTACGCAGTTGTTAACCTAAAGATATAACAACTGTGTAAACAATGGATCCTACTATATTGTAACCTCTATGAAAGAAGAAAGAAAAAAAAGAAGGAATTTGTGAATAGATCTGATTCCCTCCATTGAAGAGACTAAACCAATTTAGTCATTCCAGCAAAAAAGAGACCTATCAAAGCCAAAACGGAAAATTTGAAGAGTTAATGAAACCTCATGTATTACAATCAGCAAACTTGTCTATGAACATACCTAAAAAAGGACTAACCATTTGTCCACATGTCTCCACACAACAAGATTGGACCCTGATATCAAATGTTAATACCTGACCTTGGAATCATAATAACCACCACAAACCCCTTTGGAAGCTGGGTGATTGTACTATAAACAGTATGATAACCAATATGAGTATTGAAGTTAGACACATATTCACATTAAAGTTGGAATCAAATTGAATTCCATTGAATTAAGGACTCTCCAGGTGAAGAATTGCATGTATATATCTCTCTCTTATGAGGATTTATGTTTACATTCACAACTAATGTCAAAATCTGACACAAATCCCTCTTTAAACATGGTCCCTCTGAGAAGAAAAGTGGCCCCTATATTAACCTTCTCAAAATAAGAACATATACTTTCTGTCCCTTTTTGCTTTTTAAACAAAAAATATGGGGTTCCCTCAAAACATAGTAAAAGTGCATAGTGGAAACTAAAAACATTAAGCGTAATAAAAACTACAAAGAGAATCTGAAAACCCGAATTTAAGATTTAGGGGTTAAACCATTAAATTAAAAATTACATTTAGGAAAACCAAGATAGGAAACTAATTCCTAATTGCTGAAAATTTAGCCCAAAATAATGGACAACATATAAAAGTATGGAGTACAAATTGTAACATAAGGATTATTAAGAAAAGATCGAATAAACTTTGAAAAGTATCAGAAATTCAGGAACTATGTTAGAATAAATAAACAAGATGTGCAAATTGAAACACAATCAAAACAAAAAGAAGATAGATTTATAAAGAAAGCAATAAAGACCAATTAAGATAATCCGTTAATTTTTATTTTTATTTTTATACTGCTGCAATATTTGATCTCATATAGTTTGTGATAGAATTTGGAATATTAAACACAACAATTATAATTGCCTCTGAATTGGGTTTTGATAGCAGTAAGAAAATGGAGTTCAAAGATAAAAGCTTGTCTACGGAGGCAAGGAGAAATGAGTGTTGCGGGAAGGCTACAACTCAAGTTAACGAGTTTTAAAAAAAGTAGGGAAATAAAGGCAGGATTTCTAAGTCAGGCTATTTCAGCCTATTGTAAAAGAAACAGCACAACCAATAAAAATGGGGCCACACTACACACCTCTACTAAAGAAACGTATGTTAACCAATATGGAGATTTACATATCACACACCCCCAAGACTAGCCAATCACACACTGTAAAAAGAAAGTTCAACTAACCAATAGGAATGACTAAAAATCAGCAAATTAAATCTATAATATAAGAGTAAAATGAACTAAGTCTTCAGACTAAATAAAGCTGAAAGAGAAAAAGATCATATAAAAGTATAAAATAAACATCGGCTAAAATAATACTAGAAAAGAACCGGAGAGTTGAAACAACTGCTTCCGGGACCAAAGTAAAGGTCAAGAACAACAGGGTATAAAAACCTCTTAACTTGTGAATAAAACCAGTCTTGAAAAAGGAAGATTAACTACCGAAACGGGTTGGCTGGTAAGTAGATTTTTAATACTAGGAAGCTTATTTTAGCAATCTGCACTATTGTCATTTCTGTTTTTACAGAGGGACCGCACTGCACAGAATTGCCAAACACCTAAGAAGTTGAGGGATTGAACCGCACACAATCGCAAATGCACTGGAACATCATACATACTATTTGAATAAGACTATTAGCAACTCCACTGGCCTTTGGTTTTTACACCCATCTGGGGACCAATTCACTGAATTGGTGACTAAGTTTTTGGAGACTCAGGTTTTTGTATCTAGTGAATTTGTTCACCACTTTTTTCATTTTACTGTTTAACTTAAACGCAAAGCCGCACAGTTAAGGAGAAGGGACATCACCATCACCATTTAGTTTGAACACTTTTATATTTACATATTTTTTTACACCTATATTTTTTTCGTCGATTAACGTGCTGGAATATATGACCACAGAAGGGATTGAAGTTTAACACTAAAGTTTGGATTTGTTAGTTTGTTGATTCACTGTTTAGTAAAGCTCAGAGTTAAAGGGTATCAGATTTGAATCTAAAGTGGGACCGAAAAAGCTTTGTTTTTAACTAATCATAAGCTTGTGCACAACATATTTTAATACGCTTATATTTTAATACGCTTGTATTGACCGATGTTATATTTAACTCATATTTCACAGCGGGAACCTGCCGAGTAATAGTGGCAACCCGCTCACGTTAGATCTTGTATGCTTAGGGAGGATAACAGCTGCACTTAATCGAAAATTGTCGATTTGTTATAGTTAAACACCAAGTTAAAGTTGTCAGTTTTTATTTGTTATATTTTTAAGCACAGTTGTGTTTTTTTGTCACTACCACTACAATTATTTTCCACTGATTGAACACTAGCGCACAGTCAATATACCTGTATTTTCAAAGTTGAATACCAACTATTTATAAAAGTGTTAATTTGCTGCAATCTAGCGGTAATCCGCTGAGAAATCAGATCTGCTAAAGGACCTCAAAGGCAATGTAAGGAACATAGTGTCCATTGAGCCAAGCAGATTTTAACTACTGTAGTAGTTAATAACCTTGTTTTAAGGATTAACCCAAAAGGGAATCCTTATTGGAGTGCCTAACCACATTTATTACTGGGGTAACAGACCCACAGATATATTGGTTCACCCTAACCAAAAACAATCATTATTATTGTAACTATCTTAGACTGTTAACATGGATCCATGAGGGAACATCGTACTGTTTTTAATTCATCGCATGAATCCGAGTTGAGGACCATTGTAACATAATACCTGATAACATTCTGCTACCGTCATCAATTTTATGTTTTATATGTTTTATATGTTTTAATATTGTTCTAGTGAAGGGATAATTATATATCCATTTTAAATCTATATTGTAATAAATATTGATTAAATATAACGTATGAGTTTCAGACCCTGCCTCATTTTGGCGCTTTGATAGTTAATTGTGATTCTAATAGCCCCTGTGTGGCCTCGCAGGATCTGGTTTCCAGACATAGTGCAAATGTAATTTCTCCCACCTTGGAGACTACCTCTGAGAAAGGACCTCCTTATTCAGGGTCCCTTCCTATATCCAAATCTCATTTCTCTGAAGCTGACGGTTTGATGATAAAACGCTTAATTCTGTCTAAGCTTGGTTAGACAGAATCATGAGACCATGATTTAGGCTTGCAAGTTTTATCTTGGAAGTTTTTGTTTCTTGTTGCTATCTCTTCTGCTCGAAGAGTCTCGGAACTCTCAGCTCTGCAGTGTGATTCCCCTTATCTTATTTTTCATGCCAATAAGGCGGTTCTTCATACTAAGTTAGGTTTCCTTCCTAAGGTTGTTACTAATACAAATATCAATCAGGAAATTGTTGTTCCCTCTCTGTGTCCTAATCCTTCTTCTTCCAAAGAATGTTTGTTACACAATTTGGATGCTGTGCATGCTCTTAAATTCTACTTACAACTTGGTCTTCTCTACATACTTTTTCCAAATTTGATACTTTTGCCTTGGCTGAGGCTTCTTTTGGGAGAAAGGTTCTTCAAGCGGTGGTGCCTTCTGTTTGGGACTGCCTGTCTTGTCCCTCCCTATTTATCTGTGTCCTCTAGCTTGGGTATTGGTTCCCAACAGGGATTACCAAAGCCGTGGACTCACCATATCTTAGGAAAGAAAAACAAAATGTAAGCTTACCTGATATTTTTTTTTCTTTCCGGATATGGTGAGTCCACGGCCCCACCCTTTTTTTATTTTATCTTCTACCCATAGGAGCTCATTTTTGTTTGTATGTAAAAGACAATAGTAAAAAAATGTGTCACACACATTACTAAAATGTTAGTACACACATAGGACTATATTATGAGTGATGTGCTAACAGTTGCGCTTGAGCGATAAGGGATTTATCACTGGTGTTTGCGCGAAGTAGCGAACGTATTACAAGTTGAAAGTAAACCTGTTTGCTCAAGCACAATTAAATGTAACGTGCATTGGGTTATTGACTTCAGAGCTCTGGTTAACTGTTATGCTTATTACAAAGTACAGTTACACTCATAATAACACTAATAATCTAATAAAAAATTACTGAAAAAAATAATGAATTCAAAAGTTATAAGGGTTCAAAGATATAAGATCTCAGATATTAAAAAAAAAAAGGACTGCAAAAAGCTTTTATATATATATATATATGTGTGTGTATTTCAAAATAAATCGAACATGTTCTTTTATATAAATTTTTATTTTATTCAGGTACCAAACATATATATACATCATCTATAAAACAACATTGATGTGTACATATTTAAGATAAACAAAACAGAAAAGGTTATCTTGACTTTTAGTAATACATCAGTAGTATGTTACATATTGCAACCATTCTTGGAGAGATGAATTTACATTACCTAATGTTACGTAGCTGTACCTAAATTTTAAACTCAAATGTTTAATATAAAACGCATAGCTAACAATACAGAGTCATAATATTACTTTCTTAATCAATATTTCAACATTAGCTCTTTAAGCGTACTGGAGTGATACACGCAATTAACCTGTACAAAAAGAATGATGACTCTTATTTATCTTATTAACAACAAAAGTATTAAACCCTGAGGCTAACAGTCTCTTTAACTCAACTTGTTCAGAGATAGGGGGGAAGAAAAGAAAAAAAAAGGAGGGGAAGGGGGTGGAAGGGAAGAAATAAAGGAAATAAGGGGGAAGGAGGGGGAAATATTTGGAGGGGAAATAGAGGAGAGGGTACGGCTGAGACTAAACTAAAGCAAGCTTACTATAGTCCAGGTCCATCATGAGAAATATTTTGTGTGGCTGCCTGGATCTGGAACATTTCATTCCATTGGTACCAAGTGTCAAGATGAATATGCATTCTATCCTGTATTCTAAAAAACATATTCCTCCATGTTTTGTGTGTATGCCATATTTGAGATTACTTCCTGAATTGTGGGAGGCAAGATCTGTTTCCACGCTCTTACGATAAGTAGTTTTACCGAAGTGAATAGGTAAATAAGTAAGTGTTTCCTTGACAAAATCAATTTTGGGAAAGTTAAGTGTAATAAACCAGCGATAGGTGTAAAAGGTATATTATAATTTAGATCTTTTAGAATTTTAAAACATTTCCTCCACAGTGGCTTAATTCTGGGGCAATCCCACCAAACATGGGTCCATGTCCCCAATTGACCACAGTTTCTCCAACAAAATGGGGAGGAGTTCGGAAATATCTTATGTAGCCTTGCAGGAACTAGATGCCACCTCATCGCCACATTATAATGAAGCTCTCTAAGAGCCACATTGTGAAGAACTTTCCTCGAGAATGCCAACTCTCTGTTCCAAATACGGGTGTCCACCGTGAAACCTAGTTCAATTTCCCAAGCTCTCTGGGGGTTCGATATATTCTCTAAATGTCCCTCTGACATAATATGATAGTGAAATGACATGGTTCCCCTTGGTTTGCTGCTTAACTGCAAGAAATGTTCCCATTTTGTTACCTCCCTTGGGGCCTTTCCCATGAATCCCCAAGCTCTCATCATGCTAAATAGTCGGAATATTTCAAAATGGTATTTCTGAGGTAATGAAATCACTTGCGTTAATCCATCTACCATCCTCGTAAAGATCCCTCACGCAACTGCCTTCCCACCTCACCCATAAAGAATCATGAATTTCCTGCATACATTTTGTTATACTTCTGAGAGGGTGTAACGGTGAAGAATGAGGAGCAACCTCCTCGAAATGCTTAATTTTGTCCCAACAATTCAGATTGTCGAACAGTATGGGGTGATCAATTCCCAACTGCCGTCTACAGTGAATAGGTATCCACAACAAATCTGAGAGATCGAGTGGATGAGGTAAAAGGGCTTGCTCCACCTCTTGCCACCTAAAGACACTTGCTGAGCTACCCCATGCTAAGATGTGGGACAAACGAGCAGATTCATGATAATGGATCAAATTTGGCATGGCTAAACCTCCCCTATCTACTGGTCTATGCAATAATGTCCTAGCAACACGCTGCTTCTTCCCTCTCCAAACATATTCAGACACTATACCCTGTAATTTATTCAACAGAGTTCTGGGGACTTGTAATGGGATGCACCAGAATAAATATGTGATCTTAGGGAGGTATGTCATTTTTATCGCTCCTCTCTGCCTGTCCAAGAGATTTCAGCATATTCCCAAGAGTTCAATAGTTTCTTAAACTCAGACAATCTATCTGTAAAGTTTTTTGATATGACGTCTGGGATACTAGGTCCTAAGAAAACTCCCAAATGTTTAATGTAATCTGCTGACCAATTAAATTTATACCTCCTCTGGAGGAACATCAGATCTGGCCTCTCCACGTTAATATGTAACACCTCTGTTTTTTTCTCATTTAGTTTATAATAGCTAAGGCATCCAAAGAGTTTGAATGTGGACATAACCGCCGGTAAAGATGTACGCGGAGAAGTCAGTAGTAGTGTGACGTCGTCAGCGAATAAAGCTATTTTATGTTGGGAATTTCCAAACTGTACTCCTCTTATATTTCCATTCTGTCTAATCGACTGTGCTAAGGGCTCCACCACTAAAGCAAACAAAAGCGGTGACAAAGGGCACCCTTGGCGTGTGCCATTTGAAATATCAAACTTATGGGACATAAAGTCTATTCCCCTAACTCTCGCCGTGGGGGACGAGTATAATGCCTTAATTGCCGTTCTGAGTTCCACCGGGACAGCAAATACCTCCAATACCTCCCATAAGTAATCCTACCCTACCCTGTCAAAGGCCTTTTCGGCATCAAGCGACAGGGCAAGGAGTGGGATCACTTTACTTTTAGCCTCTGAAAATATGTGCATGAGTCTTCTCGTATCATTTGGACCTTCCCTCCCAGGAATAAAGCCCACCTGATTGCCGTGTATCAGGGAAGGGATTACCCTAGCCAGACGGTTGGCCAAAATTTATAGTATATCTTAGTATCGATATTTTTCAAAGAGATCGGCCTATAGTTCACACAATTTTGGGGGTCTTTATCTGGTTTCAATAGGGTAATAATCAAAGCTTCTAGAAACTCTGATCTGAAATTACCTGAGACAAAAATGTTGTTAAAAAATCTTAGGAGAACAGGTGCCAGAAGTTCACTGAAGTTCTTATACAATCTACCAGAAAAGCCATCTGGGCCTGGGGCCTTACCTAATTTCATATCCTTCAACACAATATTGATCTCCTCTAAGGAGATCGGCTCTTTCATCAATTCTATGTTGTCTAGGGACAAAATTGGGAGATTGAGAGTCTCTAGATATTGCTTTATTTGGTTTCTGTTTGGTTGCTGTTCTCTATCTAGAGTGTTTAAATTATAGAGAACTGTAATACCTCTGAAAAGTTCTACCTATATCTCCTGGAGCAGTCCAGAGGTTAGGACCTTCTTTCAATGCTAAAATTCTATGTTGCGCTGTCCTGTTACAAAGCTTACTAGCTAATTGAGTAGATACCTTATTACTACTATAGTAGAACATCTGCTTACATCTCTCTAATGTTCTTTGTACTCTCTCAATCTCCAACTTTCTAATCTGGGATCTGACCATAAGGATCTGATTATTTACCTGATGAGAAAATGTATCTTCTAGAAGCCTCTGCAGTTCTCGTAGGCGACACGTTAATACGGCCAAGGACCCTCCTCTTTTTTTCCTAGCTATGGCCTCCTGTTTAAAGAAATAACCTCTGATGAATGCTTTAAAGGCTGCCCATAGTGTCTGTGTTGAGGTTTCTCTATTATTGTTTATGGAAAATAAATCATTAATTACTTTATCTATCTCTGCTTTCTGCTTGGGGGAACTAAGCAGCCAGTCGGCTAGCTTCCACGAAAATACTCCTGAATCAGAACATGAGCTGAAACCCACCGTGACCGCCTGATGGTCAGACCAATAAGATGTCAGAATCCTGGCAGAAGTGGTCTTATCGATGAGTCGAGGAGAGACAAAGAAGTAGGACTTGTGGGGATTTGAGTAAAAAGTAAATAATTTTTCAACTGAATTTAATGCTCTCCATGCGTCATATAGCTGATATTGAGCCATCAAGTTCTAAAAGGCCTTGGAGAGCGAACCCATCGCCCTGTCACATTTTCCTTGTATAGGAAATTTTCTATCTACGTTTGGGTCCCACACTAAATTGAAATCACCCCCTATTATTAAATCACCCTGTCTCACAGTGGACACCCGCCTCAGAAGTTTTCTCAAGAACTGAATTTGGCCTGAATTAGGGCCATATACATTCACTAAAGTTAGAATGACATAATTAATTTTGCATACTAAAATGATGTACCTTGCCTGCTGGTCCCTCTCAATGTACATCTCTTCAAATGCAAGAGAGTCTTTAATTAATATAGCCACTCCTCTCGACTTAGTAGCTAATGAAGCTGCCATAACCTGTGAGTAATTATGAAAATGATAAGTGTTTTCTTTTGCCTGTGTCTTCTCGTCTCACTTTGCCAGGAATCAGACTGAGACGAGAAGTGCAAAAATAATCACACCTTTATTAATAGCAAAAAATAATAAAAAGTCCACAAGTCAAATAACAAGCCAGGAGTCAAAACCAGAGCTGGTAGTCAGACGAGCCGAGTCAGGAGCCAAAGTGAATAGTCAGATGAGCCGGAATCAGGAACAAGGAAAACAGCAGAGTCAGGAACAAGCCAGGGATCAGGAACCAGGAAAGACGTCAGGCAGCCAGGTAATACACAGGAACTCTCACAAACAGGTCTGAGACAATGCAAAGGCAAAGCATACTGAACAGAGGCCCTTTAAATTATAAGTGATGACATCACAATTCTGAGACTGCATCCTGTCTCACATGGATGATGCACACCAGTCTGGCCATAAAAGGAAGTGCAGGAAATGAGCAGCATCCCCCACAATGCACCACAGTCAGGAAGAGAGGTGATTAAAATGGCTGCCAGCAGCACATGGCAAACACAACAGGGAAAAAACCCTGACACTTACGCAAGGACTGTGTCACAGGCATGAAGGATCTTCTCTTGGCGAGTGTGTGAGCTGAAAGATCTTGAAAAATCTGGATACTGCCGAATTGATCCCGGAGAGATTTAGTGTTGAAAGCAGCTCTGATGAGCTTTTATTTAAAGGTGAAATAATGAAATCTTACAATCACATCCCTTGGTTGATCTTGGGAAGCACTCCTGGGTCTGAGAGCTATATGGGCTCTATCCATCACTGCTTCTGATTTCTGTCAGGAACCTAAAATTATTTTGTATAGGCCTTTCAGAAAATCAGGAAGTTCAGATGCTGAGATCTCCTCCGAGATCCCTCTAATTCTCACATTATTGTTGCGAGATCTGTCTTCCAGATCCGCCAACTTAATTTCGAGATCAGAAATCTGTTCGGCTAAATTTTGTGAATATGATAGTAAGTTAGCTTGATCTACTGACATGTCTTCCTGTCTCCGTTCAATTTATTCTGTTCTCTCTCCTAAGGCACTAATGTCTCTCTTCAGATCTGCAACAGAGGTCTTAACGTCACTCTTTAGGGAGGCATAGTGGTTATCCATTTTAGAGGACAGGGCTTTAATGGACTCCATGACTGAGTTATCACTGTCCCTTTGTCATGTCATATCAGCTGGGCTACTGGCTAGATGATCCTGAAAGCAAAGTAAAGAATCTCTTGATTCATCTTCTGAGCCCTCTCTGTATACAGCCACTTTACTGTGAAAATGATCAGCGACAGTTCTTTTTAAACCATATAACTGTTTCTGTTTCTTTTTGTGAGAGTTAGCCATTATATCACAATCTCTCAGTCTCTTATCTCTTTGGTAAGGGTAAGTATTTCCAAAGTTAAATAGGCGTATAACCCCTTTCACACTGTTTCGTGAGGTTCCCCCTCTTCAACCCCCTAGGTCACATTTAGGTAATAAAGAGCCTCATCATCATAGAGATATATGCAAGACTAAATATGGCTGGGATACCTGGGATATAGGTAAGCTTGCGACTATTCTTCTCACTTCCCCCTGGGGATGTGTCACCTCTGGACCAGGCCTGAAAAGGGTTGCTGGGTTATGACCCATTGCCACCAAAGACAGTGGGAAATGGATGGGGTCAGTGAGAACTAGTTTCCACTCAGCTTTAATGTTGTGCTCCAATAAAAATAAACATAAACATGTCAAAAAGTCTTAATTTATTCTCTGGGGTTATGTACAAGTCAGATCTCTCTTCTAGCAGCGTTTCCAAGATCTTAACAAATGTAGCAGGGATCAAGTATAAATCCTAGCAGATTACAGGTATCTCCCCTGAAGATTCAACAATCCATTAGGTCTGTTTATGAGATTAAAAGTCCCAACAGAAAACACACTTCACAGCAATGTCTCTCAATCCCTGAACAAAGACCTCCCAATTGCAATCTTAGACTCTGAGGGTCTATAGTAATTTACATATGCTGACCTATGCTGTTATCTATGGAGAACAACCTCTATAGTCCTTGAGCTTTCACCAACCTCATGTTTTATGATGAATTTACAGAGGTTGCTAACACTTCAGCTTGAACACTGTGAGGCTGGTTTAAAAAATAAAAGAAGGCCCACCTTCAGAGACCTGGCTATGGTCACTTGTCTATCTGTAACGATCTCACATTAAAAAGCATTGAAAAACCACTTTCTTGCCCCTGAGATGTAACCTATCTCCCAGCTCTCCCCTGTTATGTTAAAAGGGCTGTATGTAAAAGGATAAGGTCACCGGATACGCTGTAATACCACACTCACCCCGGCCTCGTGAATTGCTATGCAGGTGAGCTCTGTGTGCCACGTGGAGTAGCAAAAAACAGTCACACGAATGTTCCCAGCCTCTCAGCTGTCTCCTCTTTTTTTTACTAGGGGTGAGTGATTCTAACGCTGTTTCTCCTGGTTCACCCTTCTGTCCTCTAAGTGAATCAGGCGGTTTTGCGCTGATGGTCTCCTGTTTATAACAGCTAGCTTGCAAGGCTGCAGATTAGTGGCGCACTGCTGGGCCCAAGATGGCGGTTCGCCTACTGACGAGTGTCTCAGCTCTTCAGCCGGGTTCCAGGGCACGTTCCTGCCATTGTAGCTAACACTCCGGAGCGGATCCCCTACACTCCGGAGCACCTGGAATAATGCGGTACCTTTGACAGGTGATTAGCACTTAAGTTGTTATAATCCTGCAGCCGACACCACAACTGTTGACTCACAATGCTCTCTTTCTCACACAGAGTGAAGGTATACGTTCCCCAAACAGCAATCCAATGCCACTTGTAAGTTAGGGGCAATTTATATATTATCAATTCAAATTAAACTGGGTCTGGTCTCAGAGCACTGAACACAGACGTCCTAGCTGCACGATGGCTAGCTCCGCCCCAGCCACAGTCAAATAGAACATATTCTTCTATGTGAAGAACATTGGAATGTGAAATATTACATTTGGATGTTTGCTTTTTCATATTTTCGCGCTCCATTGAAGTCTAAGGGTTCAAAAAGTTAACAAGTTTGCAATATTCTAAATTTGACTTTTTGCATGTGTCAGGGTTATCACACAAGCAAAATCTTCTTACTTTCAACTTGTAATATGTGCGGTCTCCGACAAAAAGCTGAAATCAAGCACAGTTAATGTACAAGCGGGAGTGATAAATAGTACTCCACTCATAATCTAGCCATATTGGGCCCAATTTACCAAGCAGCGATTGCTGCTTTAGAGGCCCGTTGTTTCAGAATTGTTTGAAACGATAGTTATGTAGCAGAACTCTTAAAACGGACAGGATAGGGATGTTTGACAACCTCTGCTGCTGGTGCAATGCTTGCACTATGTTAAATATGGACAGCGTATGCTGCCTGCTCGCAGCAAGCTCTAGCTAACATGATTTGCGGTAGTGAACCATATCGGCCCAACCAATAGTAAATGGAGTCCCATGTCTTTACATGCATCTCTTTAATAATTTGAAAAGGCATTGGCTTCTGTAAAGATATGTATATTAATGGTTATGTAATAATATGTTGAGAGAGGAGGGAAGAGGAGAGGAAGTTGGAGGGAGTGAAAGTTTTTTTTTCTCCCTTTCGGTCCTTGTGTGTGTGTCTGAGTCTATTTGGGTTAAAAATCATCCAAATCTGGGTCAAGATACAGATTGTTGTATCTTATAATGATACAGAGTATTTGTATAATATCTAATGTCTTTGTTTTTTGTTACAATATTCTAATTCTGTTTCTTTGCTCAATATGGTAATGTCTCTTTTTCCTTCTTGTTTTTCTGACTGTAATTACCTTGATGTTGAAATGTACCTCTAATTGGATTATAAATAAAGTCACTTGTCTTTAATATACTTTGAAAATGTCAAATGTGTATATATATATATATATATATATATATATATATATATATATATATATATGTGTGTGTGTGTGTGCTATTTTTACTTTTTTATTACAACTCTGTTGCAATATTGGTTAATCTCAGCATTTTAAGAGTTGTTATTGCTTTTGATCAGCTGCTTTGTGAACAGTTAAGAGTTGATAAGTTATTTTTTATTAACCAGAATAAAAGAAAGGCAGATGCTACTCTTAAATCTTTCCCACTCTATCTTGCTGCGTTCACTCATCTGGTGGAGTAAAAACATATAGCTGCCTTCCTTGCTATAGACTCGTCAGAGGTAGACACAATGTTCTCATTTCGTAACAAATCATTCAGCTGACCCAAAAGGATAAAGAACAAAAAAACTTCTAAAAAAAAAGGAAATCAATTAGCAATTTTCTGGATGAATAGGTTATGTGCTTGCCTAATGTCTATATTATTATAGTAGACATTTGTCCACCATAAAACATACTGGTTCCCCTTAAAATACACCCCTGTTTTATAGGAGAAATCAATATTACCTTTTCACAGGTTTTTTGTTGTTTTACACATAGAAATTATCTTTTTTTTCTCTCTCTCTTTTGTTTTGGAAGAGAATCAAATAGCAATGAAAGAAGATTTCCTGTTTCCAAGTTAATTTTCAGCCTGGCCTTCATTGTATGGGCTATCAGGCTGTTCATTATAGAACATATTGCTAGGTTACAATGTTTCTTTTTTGATTATAATACATTTGAAATGTAACAATCGATCATTCTGAAAGAACAAAACAAGGACTGAAATGTCTCCACTGTAAACCAGCAGGGTTCCAATTACTTGTTGTAAATTCCAGATACATAACTGATTTGATTTAATGTCTTTAATATCTTTGTGATGTACAATTTGCAGGAGATCTAGGAGATTTACAATGAGATCAATTTAATACTCTGAGCAAAACTGTCAGATAATTTTGCGGTGGCCTCGTTAAATTGAATCTAATATATTTTCTGAAATTTTGTCTAAAAGTTATTGACTATGATGGATATTTGAATGTCTTCACTATACAGTTAAAAGAATTTGTCTAATTTCTCTTGGAAAACTGCTTTGCAATAAATAAAATAAAAAAATGCCAGATGTCATTTCAAATTGTATGAAAGGCTGTCTGATTCTATCCAGCATTGTGATACTCTAGCCATATTCTACGGAACAAATACTGAGAATGGATAAATATGTGAACTTTAGCTAATAAGAACTATAAAATAATACAGCTTTGCATATACCAGAGGGAAATAGAAGGTTGTTTCAATTTCTGTGAATCAAGGGCTCATCAGGTTTTTGACTAGCCACTCCAGCCTACAGTTAAAGGGCAAAACCGCAAAATTTTACTTTCATGATTTAGTTACAGCATACAATTTAAATAACTTTACAGTTTACGTCTATTATAAAATTTGCTTCATTCTCTTGGTATCATTTATTGAAGGAGCAGCAATGCACAACTGGTTTCTAACTGAACACATGAGTGAGCCAATGACAATCAGTATATATATATATATATATATATATATATATGCAGCCACCAATCAGCAGCTAGAACCTAGGTTATTTGCTGATCCTGACCTAGATAAACCTTTCAGCAAAGGATAAAAAGAGAAGGATGCAAATTAAATAAAAGAAGTAAATTGGAAAGTTGTTTAAAATTGTATTCTCTATCTGAATCATGACCGTCTAATTATGACTTTACTGTCCCTTTAAGGAACCACAAATGTTACTAGTGAGGAGGATGTTTTTTTGTTTGTTTGTTTGTTTTTTGTAGTGCTATGTTTTTAATCTTTTTTATCAGGACCAGCAGAGAATCAGGCCCAAACTGAACAATGGATGAACACAGGAGTATAGCGCTAATAGCTAAAAGAGAACAAGGCCACTCTAAAACAGTCACAAAGAAAACAAAGTTTAGGAGAAAAAAGAGGGCGCTAAAAGCTAAGTTCTCACCACACTTGGTCAAATAACAGGAAATACAAATACAAAAATTGAACTGAATACCTTTACTAACAGTAAAATACAATTGATTACAACATTACACATTAAAATATGAATAATAAGATAGAAGGGACGTCTCCCTTTAAAATTGGATTACCACCTTAAAAAATATAAAAAAATCTGGAAAAAGGAATTTTTGTTTAAATGTTTGAGCGTTGTAAAAAGATGCAGCAAGATTGTTACAATGTTAATATCGTTCTTGAGTGAAATCTTCACAGTCTTTGTAATATAGTTTCTTATGTTAACTGATCGAAAATGTTACAGTTCAGCAAATAGTGTCAGCGTGGAGTTAGTATAGTAGAATTTTTCATAAGAGTTAAACGATCATGTTGAACACCTTTTTATCAGGTTATACTCACACTTTTCCAAATGACTGTAATAACGGTTTGATAGCTTACACTTTTGGAGATTGTCAGAGGTAAACAGTATCTCCAAAGTGTTAGTAACTTTTTTTACTTGCTTGAGTCGGCTGAACCAGGTCAGCGTGATTGGAAACTGCTTTCTTTGCTCCAAATTCCTATGCTTGAATCGGCTGAACCCGGTCAGCGTGATTGGAGACAGCTTGTTTTTTCAAACCTCTTATGTGTCAGATATTGCAGGATTCCAAGGGGATAGCGAAAGTCCACAGACCCGCACTTAGCGTGAATCACACGCGGGCTACAGAGTAAACTAGGTACCTAGATTTGAAGATAGAGTAAAGTCTTTTGTTGGGAACAACACAAGTAAGTCTACGCGTTTCACCCAATAGGGCTTTTTCAAGATACTGGTTAGTTCCCGGGGCAAGGTTTAAATGATCATTGGATTGTGTTCATTGGTTGTGAGTCTTTCCAATTAAAGGTGGAATTTGATCAAGCTTAATTATTCTTAAGGTGGTATATTATATTCATTTGAATTGGGTCATCCGTTCGTTCAATAAAAGCTGATACACATAATATTTATAGAGATTTATCGCGCTCAAACTTAAAGATATCATGACATATATTTGAATGCTCAATTAAGATGGTAAAACTCGATTAAGGTGGTAAAACCAAAGGTGGTATTTTATATTAAAAAAATAAGTTTCAAATCTATTGGAATGGACAGTTTAATCAACTAGTACATAAAGAATAAATGATCATAGAAATTATTTATTAGAATTCTTTGGGCATCAGCTTATCACAGTTGGGTATTAAATGGTACTAGAGAGTAGAGAATGATTTTCATTATATTTAACCTTATAGTAAATTAGTCGAACTGTAAAAACCTTTTATTGATTACTAAATGTTATAAAATTCTTTTTTAATTTCTAAAATTCTAAAAAATTATTTATCTTTTATACATTTTTAAAAATCATTCTAGAGTCAATGTTATCAGTTCTTCATATAGGATATTTTCATATATTGTCTATATGTTGATTGTAATATATTATATCTTAATTCCTAAAAAAGGGGATAGGTTTATCTCTGAATTAAGGCCTCGGGGGAAAAGGGTGTCAAATTTATAAATTAGTTCGGCTTCTTTTTTGAGTAATTTGCTTTCAAAGTCCCCTCCTCTCCAATCTCCTCTGACCTTACATATTCCCCAATATTTTAAATGCTGTAAATTATTTTTGTGAATCTCTCTAAAATGTTTGTATAAGTGGGTGTCTAGATTTCCTTTTTCAATATTACAGAGATGTTCCCTGATCCTGTCACGTAAAAATCTGGTGGTCTCTCCAATATAAAATAAATCGCATGAACATTTTAAAAGATATATAATGCCTTTGTGAGAACATCTTATAATATCTTTAATTTTAAAATCTATATTTGTCCCTGTTATCTGAATGGAGCTAATTTTGCTACTATACCTACAAGCCCTTAGGTCAATACCTTAGAATTAAGAAAAATTGTTCTAGATATACAGACTTTGAGACCCAGGTGAATGTCCTCCAACAGAGATTCTACGAAAGAGGGTACAGTGAGCAAGAACTAGAAGGAGCCATGGTTAGAGCTAAAACAATGGAAAGAAGTTATCTCACAGTATAAAGAGAAAAACACATCAGCCATCAGGGATAATAAAAATGAGTATGATGTAGCACTAATAACAAATTATAATGACGATCACCAAACATTAAGTAAAATAATTACAAAACACTGGCACATAGTTAAAAAAGATCCCTTGTTAGGAGATCTTCTAGCATACAAACCTAAAATCATTTTTAGAAAAGCCAGAAATCTAAAGCAAATTCTAGCTCCTAAAGAAAGACAATGTCCCAATGGTAGATCAAGATCTCAGAGGGAATAATCTAAAGGGTTTTTTTCCCTGCATTTCATGTAGGGCTTGTAGGTATAGTAGCAAAATTAGCTCCATTCAGATAACAGGGACAAATATAGATTTTAAAATTAAAGATATTATAAGATGTTCTCACAAAGGCATTATATATCTTTTAAAATGTTCATGCACCAGATTTTTACGTGACAGGATCAGGGAACATCTCTGTAATATTGAAAAAGGAAATCTAGACACCCAGTTATACAAACATTTTAGAGAGATTCACAAAAATAATTTACAGCATTTAAAATATTGGGGAATATGTAAGGTCAGAGGAGATTGGAGAGGAGGGGACTTTGAAAGCAAATTACTCAAAAAAGAAGCCGAACTAATTTATAAATTTGACACCCTTTTCCCCCGAGGCCTTAATTCAGAGATAGACCTATCCCCTTTTTTAGGAATTAAGATATAATATATTACAATCAACATATAGATAATATATGAAAATATCCTATATGAAGAACTGATAACATTGACTCTAGAATGATTTTTAAAAAATGTATAAAAGATAAATAATTTTTTAGAATTTTAGAAATTAAAAAAGAATTTTATAACATTTAGTAATCAATAAAAGGTTTTTACAGTTCGACTAATTTACTATAAGGTTAAATATAATGAAAATCATTCTCTACTCTCTAGTACCATTTAATACCCAACTGTGATAAGCTGATGCCCAAAGAATTCTAATAAATAATTTCTATGATCATTTATTCTTTATGTACTAGTTGATTAAACTGTCCATTCCAATAGATTTGAAACTTATTTTTTTAATATAAAATACCACCTTTGGTTTTACCACCTTAATCGAGTTTTACCATCTTAATTGAGCATTCAAATATATGTCATGATATCTTTAAGTTTGAGCGCGATAAATCTCTATAAATATTATGTGTATCAGCTTTTATTGAACGAACGGATGACCCAATTCAAATGAATATAATATACCACCTTAAGAATAATTAAGCTTGATCAAATTCCACCTTTAATTGGAAAGACTCACAACCAATGAACACAATCCAATGATCATTTAAACCTTGCCCCGGGAACTAACCAGTATCTTGAAAAAGCCCTATTGGGTGAAACGCGTAGACTTACTTGTGTTGTTCCCAACAAAAGACTTTACTCTATCTTCAAATCTAGGTACCTAGTTTACTCTGTAGCCCGCGCGTGATTCACGCTAAGTGCGGGTCTGTGGACTTTCGCTATCCCCTTGGAATCCTGCAATATCTGACACATAAGAGGTTTGAAAAAACAAGCTGTCTCCAATCACGCTGACCGGGTTCAGCCGATTCAAGCATAGGAATTTGGAGCAAAGAAAGCAGTTTCCAATCACGCTGACCTGGTTCAGCCGACTCAAGCAAGTAAAAAAAGTTACTAACACTTTGGAGATACTGTTTACCTCTGACAATCTCCAAAAGTGTAAGCTATCAAACCGTTATTACAGTCATTTGGAAAAGTGTGAGTATAACCTGATAAAAAGGTGTTCAACATGATCGTTTAACTCTTATGAAAAATTCTACTATACTAACTCCACGCTGACACTATTTGCTGAACTGTAACATTTTCGATCAGTTAACATAAGAAACTATATTACAAAGACTGTGAAGATTTCACTCAAGAACGATATTAACATTGTAACAATCTTGCTGCATCTTTTTACAACGCTCAAACATTTAAACAAAAATTCCTTTTTCCAGATTTTTTTATATTTTTTAAGGTGGTAATCCAATTTTAAAGGGAGACGTCCCTTCTATCTTATTATTCATATTTTAATGTGTAATGTTGTAATCAATTGTATTTTACTGTTAGTAAAGGTATTCAGTTCAATTTTTGTATTTCTATTTCCTGTTATTTGACCAAGTGTGGTGAGAACTTAGCTTTTAGCGCCCTCTTTTTTCTCCCAAACTGAACAATGGTCATACAGGTAATTTGGACAGGGGACAACTGTGGGCTGGTGCCTGTTGTCTTAGCTCCTCCCAGCCATCAGAATTGTTATTTGTGCATTATTCATGGCCAGCCCTGCCTCTCACTGCCTTTCTGTGCTTGTGATCCAGTTCAGAGTCAGTCCCCATCCACTTAGATGCCTGTTATTTTATGGAACTTTGACTACACAGACTAATGAGTAATAAGAGTTTATTCTTGATGTAATAGCTTCCACTTTTTTTTGTTATTTAATTACAAAATGCAGTCATGAAGAATGATGCACATTTTAAATGTTATTGTAAATCAAATTAGTATTTTTAGCCCCAGTTCAGCTCTACCGAGATAAACATTTGTATTGCAGAATGATTGTGATGCAGAATGGCTCTTAATCCAATCTCAAATCATATATAAAGTTTCTAGCATGACCTTTCGCTGGATATTCAAATCCTTTCCAATCCATTAGAAATCACCAATGGATTGGGAAGGTAACCCACTTGCCAGAAAAAATGCATTTGTGACTGATACCACTACCCCCTATACCATGCATGCAGACACACTTACATCTGCATTCCAATTAGGGTTGCCAGCTTTCTTTAAAAAAAAAAAAAAGGGGGGAGACTAAGGAATCAGCAAATTTCACAAATGAAATTGACAAATATTATTTTACAATTTGGTAAAAAACATTTTTTAAATTGTGTTCATTCAAACAGTCTAGCTTAAAGGGACACTAAACCCATTTTTTCTTTTCTTTAATGATTCAGATAGAGTATGCAATTTTAAACAACTTTCTAATTTACTCCTATTATCAATTTTTCTTCGTTCTCTTGCTATCTTTATTTATAAAGCAGGAATGTGATGCTTAAGAGCCGGACTATTTTTGGTTGATAAACTGGGTTATGCTTGCTTATTGGTGGGTAAATGTAAGCCTCCAATAAGCAAGCACTATCCATGGTGCTGAACCTAAAACAGGCTGGCTGCTAAGATTTTCATTCCTGCTTTTAAAATAAAGATAGCATAAGAACAAAGAGAAATTGATAATAGGAGTAAACTAGTAAGTTGCTTAAAATTGCCTGCTCTATCTGAATCATATATGAAAAAAATGGGATTCAGTGTCCCTTTATTGCATTCAACAACTTTCTGCAAATCTGTAAATCTCATTTAAGGCTCAGTGGGAGTAAATACATTAAACTGTCAGTTACATCAAAATTATTAACTAAATTCGAGTACAAAAGTACAATATTAAAGGGACATGAAACCCCAAAAACATTTTTATGACTTAAGTAGAACATACAAATTTAAACAACTTTCCAGTTTACTTCTATTATCAAATTTGTTTCATTCTCTTGGTATCATTTGTTGAAGGAGCAGCAATGCACTACAGGTTTCTAATTGAACACATGGGTGAGCCAATGACAATCGGTTTATATATGCAGACACCAATCAGCCGCTAGAACCTAGGTTATTTACTGCTCCTGAGCTTTCCTAGATAAACCTTTCAGAAAAGGATAGCAAGAGAAAGAAGCACATTAAAAAATAGAAGTAAATTGGAAAGTTGTTTAAAATTGTATGTTAAATCATAAATGTCTAATTTTGACTTTACTATCCCTTTAAATGTATTAAATAATGATTTTACATGTTGTAAAAAATAAGGGAGAAAAAAATGTTCCAATTGCATATAAATAAGGGAGTTTGGGAAAAGGTCAAAACAGTCTAAACAAATAAGGGAGATCTCTGGAAATAAGGGAGGGTTGCAACGCTAATGCCAATCCATCAAAAACACTTTAGAGCAGCTTTGTATATCCCCCCTATTTTGCTCTCTCTCTATCTCTCTCTCTCTGCACCTCTCTTTTGCTCTCTCTCTCCCCTTTTTTGCTCTCTCTATAACCCCTCTTTTGCTCTCTCTATCCCCCCTCTTTTGCTCTCTCTATCCCCCCTCTTTTGCTCTCTCTTTCTCCCCTCTCTTTTGCTGTCTCTCTCCCCCTCTCTTTTGCTGTCTCTCTCCCCCTCTCTTTTGCTCTCTCTCCCCCTCTCCTTTGCTCTCTCACTCCCCCCTCCTCATGCTCTCTCTCTCCCCCTCTCTTTTGCTCTCTCTCTCCCCCTCTATTTTGCTCTCTCTCCCCTCTCTTTTGCTCTCTCTTTCCCCCCCTTCTCTTCCACCCTCTCTTTTGCACTCTCTCTCCCTTCTCTTTTGCGCTCTCCCCCTCTCTTTTGCGCTCTCTTTCCCCCTCTCTTTTGCGCTCTCTCCCCCTCTCTTTTGCGCTCTCTCTCCCCCTCTCCTTTGCTCTCTCTCTCACCTCCTCTCTTTTCCCCCCTCTCTTTTGTGCTCTCTCTCCCCTCTTTTGCGCTCTCTCCCCTCTTTTGCTCTCTCTCCCCTCTCTTTTGCTCTCTCTCTCTCTTCCCTTTCTCCCCCCTCTCTTTTGCTGTCTCCCTCTCTTTTGCTCTCTCTATCTTCCCTATTTTGCTCTCTCTCTCCCCTTTCTTTTGCTCTTCCTCCCCCCTCTCTTTTGCTGTCTCTCTCCCCCTCTCTTTTGCTGTCTCTCTCCCCCTCTCTTTTGCTCTCTCTCCCCCTCTCCTTTGCTCTCTCACTCCCCCCTCCTCATGCTCTCTCTCTCCCCCTCTCTTTTGCTCTCTTTCTCCACCTCTCTTTTGCTCTCTCTCCCCTCTCTTTTGCTCTCTCTATCTCCCCCCTCTCTTCCACCCTCTCTTTTGCACTCTCTCTCCCTTCTCTTTTGCGCTCTCCCCCTCTCTTTTGCGCTCTCTCTCCCCCTCTCTTTTGCGCTCTCTCCCCCCTCTCTTTTGTGCTCTCTCTCCCCCTCTCCTTTGCTCTCTCTCTCACCTCCTCTCTTTTCCCCCCTCTCTTTTGTGCTCTCTCTCCCCTCTTTTGCGCTCTCCCCCCTCTTTTGCTCTCTCTCCCCTCTCTTTTGCTCTCTCTCTCTCTTCCCTTTCTCCCCCCTCTCTTTTGCTGTCTCCCTCTCTTTTGCTCTCTCTATCTTCCCTATTTTGCTCTCTCTCTCCCCTTTCTTTTGCTCTTCCTCCCCCCTCTCTTTTGCTGTCTCTCTCCCCCTCTCTTTTGCTGTCTCTCTCCCCCTCTCTTTTGCTCTCTCTCCCCCTCTCCTTTGCTCTCTCACTCCCCCCCTCCTCATGCTCTCTCTCTCCCCCTCTCTTTTGCTCTCTCTCTCTCCCCCTCTCTTTTGCTCTCTCTCCCCTCTCTTTTGCTCTCTCTCTCTCCCGCCTCTCTTCCACCCTCTCTTTTGCACTCTCTCTCCCTTCTCTTTTGTGCTCTCCCCCTCTCTTTTGCGCTCTCTCTCCCCCTCTCTTTTGCTCTCTCTCCCCCCTCTCTTTTGCGCTCTCTCTCCCCCTCTCCTTTGCTCTCTCTCTCCCCTCCTCTCTTTTCCCCCCTCTCTTTTGTGCTCTCTCTCTCTCCCCTCTTTTGCGCTCTCCCCCCACTTTTGCTCTCTCTCCCCTCTCTTTTGCTCTCTCTCTCTTCCCTTTCTCCCCCCTCTCTTTTGCTGTCTCCCTCTCTTTTGCTCTCTCTATCTTCCCTATTTTGCTCTCTCTCTCCCCTTTCTTTTGCTCTTCCTCCCCCCTCTCTTTTGCTGTCTCTCTCTCTATCTATCCCCCCCTCTTTTGCTCTCTCTCTATCCCCCCTCTTTTGAGCTCTCTCTCTCCTGTCGGCATGGCCCCACCCGCGCCCCGCCCTCGTCAGGCACGGTCGGCCCAGGCCCAGCTTTGACAGCTTTGCACAAACACACTTGGCCTTTTATATTATAGGATATATAGCTATATACATATCTATTATATTTATATATATATATATATATATATATATATATATATATATATATATATATATAAAACTATATATCTATAACTCTATATATCTATATTATTATTATTATTATACTTTATTTAGTAAGCGCCAACATATCCCTTT
This sequence comes from Bombina bombina, assembly GCF_027579735.1. NCBI lineage: Eukaryota > Metazoa > Chordata > Amphibia > Anura > Bombinatoridae > Bombina > Bombina bombina. Next base: position 77,512,469 of record NC_069505.1, on the reverse strand, counting down.
TTTCTCCCCGGTTCTCATTCCAAAATATACATAGATAGATTTACATCTACTCAGCTACATGATAGTAAACAATGGATATAAGTGACAGATGCCTATCAGATCACGGCAGGCAAACACACTTCCTTCTTCCAGCAATAACATTGCAAGGAAGGTAACCAATCAGAAACGAAGATAGAGTCCAGCCTTTCAATTGCCAGCCAATAAAAGGCCCTCAGAAAGGCGGGCGCCCCACCTTTGACAAAGCCTTTAGTGGCGAAACATGTCAGGGAAGCTGGAGACTATTCTCCTTTTTTAAACTTAAACAACTGTGTGGAATGGTAGCAGAATGTTTTATTAGAATTTAACTTAAATGGTATGCCTGCGTGTGAGTGAGACCTAGAAAAAAGAGCCGCTTCTGTTCTATGTAGCCTTACTAATGAAGGAATTCCTTCTTTAATGTAATTACCGAACGGTGTCCAATAACAAACAGGCACCTTAGACAGAAGCGGTGAGCCGACTCAGCTTAAACTACATTCGGTCTTTAAATATATAGTGCATAACCGCATACGAAGTACTTTAGACCCAAGCCGTGAGTCGATTCAGCTTAAACTACATTAAGCCTCTAATACATAGAGACCCTGCTAATACTAACACCGGTATTCTGGAATACACTGATTACAATACCGGAGAGTCATTTACAAACGGTACAACGACTCCACTGCAAATATACAAGCAATAAATACCCTGGAGTAACAATTTATCTCGAGATTTATATAGTGCACCAAACACACTGAACAGACACGAATCTACTGTTTATTAGAACTGCTCTAACATTGTATACTCAAGTAAATTACTTTGATAATAATATAAAAATAGCGGGTTCTATATAACCGGTGGTATCTTAAAAGGGGTTTCCCCTAGGCTTAATAACTTTAACGTCACACTACCTTTAGAATTCTACCAATAGCTCCCTATTAGGACATATGGTAACGCGTTGTCTATCTAAGATCATCAATACAGACAAGTTAAGCACAAATATAGTGCAATATTAAAAAGTAACCAGGAATCTAGGATTGAAGATATTTGTTACACTCTCACAGAGTGAGAACTGACTCAGATTCACTTGTGGTATGATTATAAGTTAGAACAGCCGATAGGACACCGCTATTTGAGTCCATTCAACAGTATAGAACTGTAAATACAGTGCCCTTTTGAAGGGGGTTACATATTAGAGCAATTCCAGTTTATTTGTTATTTCGAATTAAATACCTGTTGTGGTGCATGGGGACTATTGCATGATATTTCAAAGTACAATATCCACAACCGTGACTCCTATACAAGTATATTCCATTCGGAAACTATAATTAGGGGTTCCCTATTTTGTGGTCTCACTCACCCCTGTATTTTGTGAGGAATCTACCTAAAAGAGGGGGGTAGCTACAAGGAAGAACTACCATCCTATAATTTTGGGAATTATTATATGTGTAATTATCTCTTCCTCCCCTTCAAGTAAACACAACCTGGAGAGCATATCACCTATTTGCCAGAATATTCTCCCTAGGAGTCACATTCTCCCATTTCAACACTAGTTGGAATTTTAACACCCCTTTTTTCTTTTTTATCATAAAACTAATAAAAGTTAAGTTTTAAATCGTCTTGTCTGGGGCCGAGTACCTAGGCATATCAGGCCAATTCACCAGTGTTTTGCTGTTGAGTGCTACCAGTACACTCTTTCAATTGCAGTTTGCAATCGATCTTTCTGGTTATATATATATCCATAGACTGACATATTTTTAGGCTCAGCAGCTCAGCATATCCAGATCTCTTGCACACATCAGGGTTGTGCTGCCAGGCTTCTCCCTACCGGCTCCTCCCTCCCGGCCTCTCATTTCTCCCAATTCAGCCAGGACAGCGGGGAATCTCAGTGCCGTCTGGGTCGTTCCGTTTCCTGCAGCGGTCCCCGTGCTTGCGGCGCCAGTCTAGTACCAGTGATCAGTGCACAGCGCCACATCTAGCCTAGCTGTGCACCAATCACTGGAAATGTAACTGGGAACTTGGTCACCTTTCCGGTCCTATGTCGGAATATATCAGACATTGGACCGCAAGCGGTAAAACCCTTTGTCGGATATATTCCGACATAGGACCGGAAAGGGTTAAATGATAAAACATTCTGAAATTTAACTTTAAATTGTGATTGCAATGAAGTGTTGGGTTTGAATTTTCTTTTCTTTTTTATAATAGACACACATGACAAAATTAAGGTGTTTATCATGGGTGTTTGTGCTTGTAGGGCTTACCCGTCGTATTATGAGTTGAAAGTAAATGCGATCGCTTTTGCACAATCGGGATTTACGCTAGAATGATTACAGTGACTTCAGAGCTCTGGTTAACTGTTTCGCAAAACTAAAAAGTGTCACAAAACACATGAGAAATGCATTGCAAAGTACAGTTACACTCATAATAACACCATCTAATAAAAATTATTTTAAAAAAACGTATAGCACAAAAAAGTTATAAGGGCTCAAAGATATGAAATGTCAGGTGTTAGACAGGCAAAGGGATTTAACAGAGATACATACATATACATGTCTAAATATGTGTATGCGTGTGTGTATATATGTATATTTACTATATATAGATATATATATATATATATATATATATGTTTATATGTATTTTTATGTGTATATATATATATTTACAGACAGATATACGCATATAAACACATAAATACATTATGTATATATATATATATGTGTGTGTGTGTGTGTGCATTGGGCCCCTTTGCAGTTAAGTAGATGAAAGCATGTTAAAGCATATTTATGCAATATTAATTTTTAATAAAGTGTTATACTGTGTATTTACTGTAAATATTTCACATTCCAATGTTCTGCACATAGCAGAATATGCTCTATACTTTTTTAAATAGGTATTCCTATATATATATATATATATATATATCTGTATATGTCTATACCTATATATAATCATGTATAGGTATAAATATATATTGCACCTAAAAAACATCAGAGATATATATAGGAATATATAATAATATATAGAAATATGTATTTATGAATGTCGGGTTAGAGCACTTGAGAATATGCAATCGAGTTTACAAAAGAGTGGGGTATGTGGATGCCACACGATATTCTAACTTTGGCTTTTTGTGCTCGGGTGAACTCTCAAACAAAAACAGTTTACTTTAAACTATTAATACGAGCGCAAACCTACAAGCGAAAAACGCTTACTGCTAGCACAATTAACACTTGAGCGGGAGTGTTAATCAGGGCTCCACTGGTAATCTGGCCCTACATTTGCTAAATAAATTAATTGTAGACAATGCATCTGTCATAACCTTGGGTTGCATGGTGGCTGGGTCATGGTAGTACAGACATTACTTTTGGGGATAGAGTTTGGCAGGGTTGCGTGCAGCACCTTTGTAATAGAACACTATTAACCTATTATCCTCAGAATACATCTTCACCACTCATTAACCATATAAATTCCAAAGGTATCTTGGCATAATTTGCATACTTCTGTACTCACTTCCGAAAACCAACATCTACAAATGGCATTTTTATATTTAATTTTTAATATTTGATTAAACGTCTGACTGTCATATTTGTCTCTAACAGTACTTGCATTATTAAAATAGTGGCCTAGATTTAGAGTTTGGCGTTAGCCGTCAAAAGCAGCATTAAGGGCTCCTAACGCTGCTTTTTACCGCCCGCTGGTATTTAGAGTCAGCCAGGAAAGAGTCTAATGCTCACTTCCAAGCCGCGACTTTTCCATTCCGCAGATCCCCTTACGCCAATTGCATATCCTATCTTTTCAATGGGATCTTCCTAACGCTGGTATTTAGAGTCTTGGCTCAAGTGAGCGGTAGACCCTCTACCGACAAGACTCCATCCGCAAAAAAAGTCAGTAGTTAAGAGCTTTATGGGCTAACGCCGGTTTATAAAGCTCTTAACTACTGTGCTCTAAAGTACACTAACACCCATAAACTACCTATGTACCCCTAAACCGAGGCCCCCCCACATCGCGGCCACTATAATAAATTTATTTAACCCCTAATCTGCCGACCGCACACCACCGTCACCTACATTATCCCTATGAACCCCTAATATGCTGCCCCTAACATCGCCGACACCTACATAATATTTATTAACCCCTAATCTGCCCCCCCCCCAACGTCGCCACTACCTTCTACACTTATTAACCCCTAATCTTCCGACCGGACATCGCCGCTACTCTAATAAAGTTATTAACCCCTAAACAGCCGCACTCCCGCCTCACAAACCCTATAATAAATAGTATTAACCCCTAATCTGCCCTCCCTAACATCGCCGCCACCTAACTTCAAGTATTAACCCCTAAAGCCGACCGGACCTCGCCGCTACTATAATAAATGTATTAACCCCTAAAGCTAAGTCTAAAAAAACACAAAATATACAGCGCTAAAATCCAAGAAGATACCTGTGCCACTCTCCAACTATCTCCCCCAAATAGATAATATATCAAACTAATACTCTAATGAGAGGGCGCTATAGCTAAAGTAACTTGACACACCTAATCATATAAATAATACATACAATTGAAGATAAAGAATGTTCAATTTTACTCAGTGTTTAAAAAAGGTATCAGGGACGTCTCCCTAATAAAGATATATGGCTCAATACAAATAAAAAACAATAGAAATCGATAAAAATAACAATATTGCAATTATCTATAAGGAATACCACCCTGTTATAAAATATTGCGAAAAAAATTAGTTAAAAAATAAAATACGGGATTGTGGGTTTAGATCACAACATATAAATCTTATGGTGAATCTTCAACTTATAATGTCCCTTTTTCCGGAGTTAGTCCAATGGAACTTTCTGATAATATAACAGATGTTGGTTCGATAGAGCTTTGCTGGTAATTTTGTAAGTGTAACTTTCACTCTATAGCTGTGATATGTAACAATGTTCCATTTGTATATATATATAACAGTATCTGTTTAAGTACACCAAAGTGTATTATATTATGTACTTTGTATCCGTATATCACCTCTGAATGTGGACAGTTATAACAGTGACTCACGTAATGTTGCAGCAGCTACGGTCAGATTGCTGCTGGTGTCGGTCTGATTGCTTTTAGCACGCCGCTCTTTGCGTGTGTGAGGCTTGTCAGACTTAAGCTTTTCGTCCTCTGTAAAAAGACTCACCGCTCCTTGCGTATGAAAGTCCTGCTGGATCCCGGCTGACAGCCCCTTGGATGTAAGACACGCCGTTTCCTGCGTGTGAATGATCCGCTGTGTCCCGGTTCAAATAAAGTGGATGGTTTGAGCAAACACCCGCTCTTAGCGTATTACACGCGCGGGCTAAAACTAGGTACCTAGTGTTATGGGTTCTTGGTAGGCGAGCAACTTCCTCCTTCTACGCGTTTCACCCGTATATCTGGGATTTTTCCCGTATTTTATTTTTTAACTAATTTTTTGCGCAATATTTTATAACAGGGTGGTATTCCTTATAGATAATTGCAATATTGTTATTTTTATCGATTTCTATTGTTTTTTATTTGTATTGAGCCATATATCTTTATTAGGGAGACGTCCCTGATACCTTTTTTAAACACTGAGTAAAATTGAACATTCTTTATCTTCAATTGTATGTATTATTTATATGATTAGGTGTGTCAAGTTACTTTAGCTATAGCGCCCTCTCATTAGAGTATTAGTTTAAAGCTAAGTCTAACCCTAACACCCCCCTAAATTAAATATAATTTTAATCTAACAAAATAAATTAAATATTATTAACTAAAGTATTCCTATTTAAAACTAAATACTTACCTGTAAAATAAACCCTAATATAGCTACAATATAACGAATAATTATATTGTAGCTATTTTAGGATTTATATTTATTTTACAGGCAACTTTGTATTTATTTTAACTAGGTACAATAGCTATTAAATAGTTATTTACTATTTAATAGCTACCAAGTTAAAATAATTACCAAATTACCTGTAAAATAAAATAAATAAAAAGTTACAATTAAACCTAACACTACACTATCAATAAATAAATTAAATAAATTAACTACAAGTACCTACAATTACCTACAATTAAATAATCTAAACTAAATTACCAAAAAAAAACCCCACTAAATTACAAAAAATAAAAAAAAAGATTACAAGAATTTTAATCTAATTACACCTACTCTAAGCCCCCTAATAAAATAAAAAAGCCTCCCAAAATAAAAAAAATTCCCTACCCTAATCTAAATTAAAATCAGCTCTTTTGCCTGTAAAAAAAAACCACAATACCACCCCCCAACATTACAACCCACCACCCACATACCCCTACTCTAACCCAAACCCCCCTTAAATAAACCTAACACTACCCCCCTGAAGATCTCCCTACCTTGAGTCGTCTTCACCCAACCGGGCACCGATGGACCAAAAGAGGGCATCCAGAGCGGCAGAAGTCTTCATCCTATCCAGGCAGAAGAGGACATCCGGACCGGCAGACATCTTCATCCAAGCGGCATCTTCTATCTTCATCCATCCGACGAGGAGCGGCTCCATCTTCAAGACCTCCGGCGTGGAACATCCTTCTTCAACGACGACTAGACGACGAATTAAGGTTCCTTTAAGTGACGTCATCCAAGATGGCATCCCTCAAATTCCAATTTGCTGATAGGATTCTATCAGCCAATCGGAATTAAGGTAGGAAAAATCTGATCAGATTGAGCTTGCCTTCTATTGGCTTTTCCGATTACAAGGTAATCACAGAGATAAAAAGTACAGTATATTAATATAACCATGTTGTTTTTGCAAACTGGGGAATGGGTAATAAAGGGATTATCTATCTTTTTAAAAAATAAACATTCTGGAGTAAACTGTCCCTTTAACTCACTTTTTTGTTGCTCCCTTTCAGAAATATTTATACGGACACCCATGCCAGTAAAATACCTGTTTTTAATCTTTGTGTGTGTGTGTGTGTGTGTGCACAACTATATGTCCCTGTTGTATTGTTTACCAATTTGAATGACTTATTAAAATGCAGGGCACTGGGCCTAGATAAAAAAAAAAAAATATCACCCAGGCTTAAAATCTAATGGTTTATAATAAGGGACATTATTGATACAGTGTTGGTTTATAAGCAACAATACAAACTATCATTCACATATTACAGTCTTTAGAGAAGTATTGTTTTGTTTGAAAAAGAGCCTTTTTTTGTGGGAAGGATCTGTACTTCATGGAGTTGCTTTTGATAAATTATTGCTGAGACACATTTACCAAACTGCTTACAGAGTCAAGGATACCACTGCAGTTTCAAAGTTCTGTATTTTTACTTTAGTTCCAACATTTTCTCAGTAAATATCTTTTTGTTGTAGTCTTTCCTCTATAATGCAGGGGCACAGTCACATTATAGTGAACCACACACCACATTAGCTGCTCAATAAGATCTTTCATTTTTATTCTAAAAGGGACACTCCAGTCAAAATTAAAATGTCTTTCTAATGACACGGTGAGTCCACGGATCATCATTAATTACTGTTGGGAATATCACTCCTGGCCAAGAGCACCACAGCAAAGCTGATAAATATCACTCTCCTACCCACAATCCCCCAGTCATTCTCTTTGCCTATAGTGCAAGGAGGAGGTGAAGTTTAGGTGTCTGCTGAGAAGTTTTCTTCAATCAACATTGTATTATTTTTTTTTTAGCAGAGTAAGCTTACTCTGTTACTTTCTGGGGTCTAGCCTAGTTCACATCAGTCTCTTCAGTAGGGCAGTGGGGGCTTTTGAGCACTTGAGAACTTGTGAGGTACAATCCTCACTGCGTTTTTTCAAGAATCTGCTGCCCTAACTAGAAAACCTGAGTAGGTTTACTCAGTTTTTCTCTCTTCACAGGTCCATGTGAGGTGTTGCACCCTCTCAAACCAGGTGAGCTGTCCTGCTGCCGGACAGAACTTTCAGGTAAGTGCTATTTTAATTTTCTTTTGCAAGGAGATTGCTGGCACTTGTTACAGCTAAAAGATGTCTTATTTAATATGGGACTTTATTAAACCTTCATGTTTGGGGTTTCTTTTAGGCAGTTTGGGCATTGAGACTGTGAGGTGATTTATGGTAGCTCAGTGTGTTATAGTAGTTTTTATACTTTAACTTTTGGTCATGGAGATTACTGTTGTAAGCCATTTTTTTTCCGGCACTTAGGGCTCTGTAACTGCTCTGTATTTGAAAAGGGGATTGTTTCTTCTGTGAGGGAAGTCACTCTGTGAGCTGCAGGACAGATAGGCACCTCAGTAAAACTACTGAGGTGTATAGGTAGCCTGAGGTCTATTTGGTTTGTTGCGCTAACACACATTTCTATTTAAAGATAGAGTACACATTTATTTTTTATTTTCAAATAAAGAATTTTTACACTTTATCCTTATTTATTACATAAGATGGATCAAGAGGCTTTTCAAACCATTATCCAAGTCAAAGTTGCTGCTTGTCAGTTATATTTTGATGCTCAGGTGGAACCCCCAGTTCTTTTTTGTTCCTCATGCATTGAGAGAACTTTAAGTTATACAGATAAAATATTTGACCATGAGCCATCATTATTCCAGGCAAATGCTGTTCAGGTGTCTCTTGTTGCAGATATGCTGCATCTTTCTCCTCAAGTGTTCCAACTTTTTCAGTCTCCACATACAGTGTCCTGTGTTTCCTCTTGTAATCCTGTAGGATTTTTTCTACAAGACATTGCTTCCCAGGTATCCCTTGCGGTATCTGAGGCCTTGTCAGCTTTCACCATGTTGCAGGGAAGGCATAAAAGGAAATTTAAGGAAACAGTAAGGTTTCTGCTCAAGTTCTGGCCAGTCCAGAGCGTCTCTTCCCATAAGCCTGAGGAAGAAGACATGTCGGTAGCATCTGAGGGGGTAATCTCAGACAGTGCAATTCCTTCTTTTGATGCTGAAGTGGTATCCTTCAGATTTAAGCTAGAACACCTTTGCTTATTACTTATGGAGGTTTTGGCTACTTTGGACGACTCCGACACTACTATCATAGTCAATCCTAAAAAGTCTAGTAAATTGAAAAAATACTTTGATGTTCCCTCCGCAGTGGAGGTTTTTCCGGTTCCTGATCGTGCTGTGGAGATTTTTGCTCAAGAATGGGAAAGACCTGGTATTCCCTTTTCTCCATCTTCAATTTTTAAGAAGATGTTTCCCATAGCGGATTCTATTAAGGAGTCATGGCAGACAGTTCCTAAGGTAGAAGGGGCGATCTCCACTTTAGCCAAGAGGACTACTATTCCCATAAAGGATAGTTGTTCTTTTAAAGTTCCAATGGATAAAAAATTGTAGGCTTTACTAAAAAAGATGTATGTCCACCAGGGTCTATAATGGCAACCTGCGGTGTGTATCGCCACTGTTACCAGCGCTGCAGCTTACTGGTTTGATGTGTTGTCTGAATCTCTTCAGACTGATACCCCTTTTGATGAGATCCAGGACAGGATTAAGGCTCTCAAGTTAGCCAATTCCTTCATTACAGATGCTTCCTTACAGGTTATTAAACTGGGAGCCAAAATTTCTAGCCCGTAGGGCCTTGTGGTTGAAGTCCTGGTTTGCGGATGTTTAATCTAAATCTAAGCTCATGGCTATTCCTTACAAGGGTAAGACCATGTTTGGACCTGGTTTGGCGGAAATTATCTCAGATATTACTGGAGGGAAGGGTTCTTTTCTTCCTCAAGATAAAAAGAATAAGCTGAAGGGATGTCAGAGTAATTTTCAATCCTTTCTTAACTTTAAAGGCAAGTCTTCCTCCCCTTCCTCCAAGCAAGATCAAGCCAAGCCTTCCTGGAAGCCCAACCAGTCTTGGAATAAGGGAAAGCAATCTAAAAAGCCTTCAGCTTATTCCAAGTCAGCATGAAGGGTTGGCCCCCGATCCGGGAGCGGATCTTGTAGGGGGCAGACTCTCTCTTTTTTCCCAGGCTTGGATAAGAGATGTACCAGATCCCTGGGCGGTGGACATTGTCTCCCAGGGATACAAAATAGAAATCTTTTCCTCCCAGAGGCAGGTTTCTCCTCTGTAGACCAGATAAAAAGAGAAGTGTTCTTACATTGTGTCAAGGACCTTGCCGCCCTAGGGGTAATAGTTCCAGTTCCCTTTCAGGAAAGGGGTCTGGGATTTTACTCAAATCTGTTCGTAGTTCCCAAAAAGGAGGGAACTTTTCGACCAATCCTAGATCTAAAATGTTTAAACAAGTTTCTCAGAGTGCTATCCTTCAAGATGGAGACTATATGCTCCATTCTCCCTTGGTACAAGAGGGTCTGCTCATGACAACCATAGACCTAAAGGATGCATACCTTCATGTTCCTATTCACAGGGACCATCACAAGTTTCTGAGATTCGCATTTTTGGACAACCATTTCCAGTTTGTGACCCTTCCATTCGGCCTTATCACAGCTCCCAGAATTTTTTCAAAGGTTTTGGGGGCTCTTTTAGCTGTGCTTCAATCTTGGGGCATTGCAGTGGCACCTTATCTGGACGACATTCTGGTTCAGGCATCATCTTTTCAACAAGCAGAATCTCATACAGAGATCTTGTTGTCTTTTCTTCGATCCCACAGATGGAAGGTGAATCAGGCAAAAAGTTATCTGGTTCCAGCTACAAGTGTAATATTTTTGGGGACCATAATAGACTCCCTGTTAATGAAGATTTTTCTGATGGAGGTCAGAAAAAGAAAGATTTTTGACTCTTGTTTTGTCCTTCAGGCTTCTCCACGGCCATCAGTGGCTCAATGATGGAGGTAATCAGTCTGATGGTGGCTTCCATGGACATCATTCCGTTTGCTCGGTTCCATCTCAGACCTCTGCAGTTATGCATGCTCAGACAATGGAACGGGGACTATATGGACCTGTCTCCATGTGTAGATCTAGATCAGGCATCAATAGACTCTCTTCCATGGTGGCTTTCTCAGGATCATCTTTCCTAGGGTACTTGCCTACTGGGTGATTGTGACCACGGATGCCAGCCTTCTAGGTTGGGGAGCAGTATGGGGCTTGTTGAAGGCGCAGGGCTTATGGACCTAGGAGGAGTCAGTCCTGCCCATAAACATTTTGGAGCTGAGAGCAATCGTCAATGCTCTTCTGGCCTGGCCTCAGTTAGCCTTAGCCCGGTTTATCAGATTCCAGTCCTACAACATAACCTCGGTGGCCTACATCAACCACCAGGGGGGAACTCTGAGTTCCTTGGCCATGACAGAGGTGGCCCAAATTATTCAGTGGGCAGAGACCCACAACTGCTGTCTTTCTGCGATCCACATCCCAGGAGTGGACAATTGGGAAGTTGATTTTCAGAGCAGACAGACTTTTCATCCCGGAGAGTGGGAACTTCATTTGGATGCGTTTTCCAGCTTGACCCAAGTGGGGGCAGCCGGAGTTGGATCTCATGGCTTCTTGTCAGAATGCCAAACTTCCGAGATACGGCTCAAGGGCAAGAGATCCACAGGCATTTCTGATCGTTGCTCTGGCAGTTCCTTGTAACTTCAGCCCTTTTTCCTCCGTTCGCTCTCCTTCCAAGAGTCATTGCTCGAATCAAGCAGGAGAGGGCGTCTGTATTTCTCATAGCCCCAGCATGGCTTCGCAGGATTTGGTATGCAGACCTAGTGGAAATGTCATCCTTTCCACTTTGAAGACTGCCTCTGAGGAAGGACCTTCTACTTCAGGGTCCCTTCCTTCATCCAAATCTCATTTCTCTGAAGCTGATTGCTTGGAGATTGAACGCTTAGTTTTATCTAAGGGTGGGAGTCGGTCATTGAGACCTTGTTTCAGGCTTGTAAGCCTGTGACTCGCAAAATTTATGATAAGATCTGGTGTAAATACTTGTATTGGTGTAAATTCAAAGGATACTCTTGGAGTAGATTAAGGATTCCTAGGATTTTGTCCTTTCTCCAGGATGGTCTGGAGAAGGGTTTGTCGGCAAGTACTCTAAAGGGTCAGATTTCAGCATTGTCTATTTTGTTACATAAGCACTTGGCGGATGTTCCAGATGTGCAATCATTTTGTCAGGCCTTAGCTAGAATTTGGCCTGTGTTTAAACCTGTTTCTCCTCCATGAAGTCTTAACCTTGTTCCTAAAGTTGTACAACAGGCTCAGTTTGAACCTATGCATTCTTTAGATATTAAAATGTTATCTTGTTTCTTGTTGCTATTTCCTTTGCTTGGAGAGTTTCTGAACTATCTGCTTTACAGTGTGATTACCCTTATATTTCTGATCTTATATTTCACTCTGATAAGGTGGTTCTGCGTACTAAGTTTGGTTTCCTGCCCAAGGTTGTTTCGGTCAAGAAAATTAATCAGGAAATTGTTGTACCTTCTTTGTGTCCTAATCCTTCTTCTCACAAAGAACGCTTGTTACATAATCTGGATGTTGTGTGAGCGTTAAAATTTTATTTGCAGGTGGGGGGCGGAGCCAGCACTCAAAGGAGATGGCTGCATGTCTGTGAGATCTGATCTCCCTACAGGTCAAAAGGAAGCCTAATGTGATCAAACACAAGCCAAAATAGCCTGAAACACAAGCTTATAACAGCTAAACCGACACCTCTGCATATCGTTCAAATCGGAACAGAGGCGGTGCCGACATCCAGCAACTTACTCCGGGAGCAGCCCACACCCTGCACGCCATGCGTGTAGGCCACAAATGAATGCAGGGAGGAATCGCTCAAGGACCAGCAACTCATGGTAACCTAGAGAACATCGCTATAGCAGAGAGCAAGCACCTGGACACATGTAGGATAAGGTGAGGAAGCACCAACTACATGTGGGATAAATTAAAAACTCGGCCGCCATCTTGGCAATCACCCGATAGCTCAAGGCCCCTGTTACAGCTCTAAGGTTAATCACGGACATTGGCATTAGGGATTTGACAGGCTGCAGAATGTTAGCAACTCTCCCTCTGCACCTCGTGTGGCTCTTCAGTGTAAGTGGCTTGCGCAGTTCTCATTTTTATGGCCACGGTGATGCGTCATATATATTAAGGGTTAATGATATCCTCACGTGTAGCCTAATATCCCCTTTGCTTTTGATCAGCTAACCAATGATTTGGGAGGCCAATAAGGCCTATATCCGTGGGGTGTTTATCAAAATCAAGGCCCATAAACTTAAACAATCTCTTAAAGAATACACTACCCTGGCCCAGGAAGTGGCTGATGCTGACTTGTTAATGAAGCTTAACCCCGACGACCAAGAATTAGCTGCAGCCCTTCAGGAAAAAAGAATAAACCTAAATAAACACCTACAACTAGAGTCACAGAGATACCAACTATACATAAAACAAAAGTACTATGGTGATAGATAGTCACCAGTTAAGATGTGCAATTTGAGTTTGTAAATTAAGTATTAGTCTGACTATGAAGGAATGAGCAGCACTTACTTGTGCCTAAGATTGGCAGAAGAGCGTCACAGAGGCCCACGGTTTGTATTTATTGGTATTGCTAGTAAATTTGAAAATAAGGGCTTTCATAACATGGAGCATAAGCATATAAACAAGCAAACTATGACCAACTGAATCCCATCCTTAAAGGAGCAACAAGTACATGCCATCTAGACATAAAGTTCAGCAGTCTTATGTGTTATTTGCAATAAGAAGTACTCTGGTTCTTGGCTAAATGGCATAAGAACTTCCACAGCAGAGATGGTACCACTGAGAAAAAAGAAAAATATATCAGTTTGAGTCATTTCAGAACATTACTGTGCCCTCTGTGCTGCTAAGGACAGTGTGCTGTCGTAAGTGTTCATCAGATACCTGCTTTAAACTGAAGCATTGTAGCCTTTCTCAACATAGGGGCATATTGATTGTCCTGTTTCCAGAAAGAATGTTGCAAAATGGGTGCATGATCCAAGATCGACTGCTCACTGCTCTTATCCCAGCTGAATTTCCCCTGGTCGTTAGAAGAGTTGTCTGTGTTCTCGACAGGTTGCATTGACTCTGCAATCAGGAGACCACGTGGCCAAGTCGTGTCTCCAGCATCCGAGACCAGTTTCAATAAGGAAGCTCTCAACGTTATCTGCGGCTCGTTACAGTATGGTCTGGCTGAGGAAAGGGTCAGTTGGCAGGTGAAAGCGTCAGCAGACCAACAATCCTGTACTTGTTGAAGTATGAGAGCGGTTTCTCTCTCGTAGCCACTTGCAACAATGGACAGTTCTATGCCGCTTACCGACTCCTCACTGGCAATGGAAGATAGGTAGCCTGGATCTTGTTGTGCAGGTCGGTCAGCGTCTGAATCCAGCCCATGTGAGGATTGGTGCAGCAAAGCTCCATCTCCGTGCACACACCGAGCAGGCTCACTAGCTGTGGTCTGGACATCCGGTTGCATCAGCTTTTCTATTGAGTATGGGGTAGGTTTAAGTCTGGTGTCGCGGTTGTTAGATTCTAGGGTTTTCTCAGCTTCCCAGTTAGCTTTGAGGGGAGGTTTCTCAGTTTGTGCAGCTGTATCACTAGTGATGTTGTTCTTGGTAACTGGATCTACCATTCTAGCACCCCAGTCCCCACCTTCCATCAAGCCGCAGTCACTTGGTGCGGTGGCATCTGATGTGGGGCATGCCTGTTCTCTCCGCTCAGTAGAGGTGAAAATTTTCTTTGTAGTCTCCAGATCCTCTCATTGCGGGCTGGTAGTAGTAGCATGGGCATCCCCTGATGCATAACCTGGACAGACATGAAAGCAGTTTTCAACGAACCGATGCAGCTTTGCAGAGTGTTCTTCTAATCAATTGCATATAGCCTCTTCAAGCATATATATGTTCACTGCCATGCTGAATCGATGCTTGATGTGTGTTGCAGAGATACTATCTGTCAATGTACAGTTTCAGAAATAACTGCGCACTCAGGGTACAGCAAGTTGTGGGGACGATGAAGAGGATTCTAGTGTAGGGGAAGGTCTCAAATGTAAAAGTCTGGTACTGAGGGCAATTGAGTCACGTCTCGGTCCAATACCCCTATTTCTCAGATCAGGTCACCAACAGCCAAGCCTCTCCACTATTTTGGAAAGAATATATCCAGTTCAGCTGTACTGAAGATATTAATTTTGGAGAGAGCTTAAGGAGCTGAAGCTCAGTGCGACCAGCAAGATGGCTGCCGCCCGGAAGTCCCCCACAGTCATAGACTTTATAATCTACATCCCCACAGATCAACTGCATTGCATAGGTTAGAATGTGAGATATATCTAGATAATATCCTACTCCCCAAGCTTACTGCTTATGAAACCTCTCTTTTGGAGACCCAAATTTCTAGTAGGGAGATATTGGAAGCCATAAAAGAGATGAAGCCGGAGAAAGCTCCAGGTAAAGATGGCTTTTGTACAAAATATTATAAAACATTCAAGACCCAGATCATACCAAACTTGCTCACTTTATTTAATCAAGTATCAGAGTCAACTGCCTTCCCTGACACTATGATGCAAGCTCACATTTTGGTGCATCCCAAACCAGGCAGAAAACCCGAAACTCCTGCAAATTTTAGACCCATTTCTTTGTTAAACTTTGACCTTAAATTATACGCAGAAATCATAGCAAATAGGATAAATACAGTATTACCAAAATTAATCCATCACGATCAGGTCGGTTTCGTCCCACAGAGAGAAACCAAAGACAATGTCTGTAAAGCACTAAATTTAATGTGATATATTAAAAATTCAAATCTACCCTCAATATATCTTTCAACCGATACTGAAAAAGCATTTGATAGATGGGATTGGACCTATTTACAAGTCACCCTTCAAAAATTTGGATTCCCTATGAAAACTATTTAAAAAAATGTTGCCTTATATTCCAATCCCTCTGCTCAAATTAGGGTTAATGGAGCTTTGTCGGATCATTTCGAGATTTGAAATAGGACGAGACAGGGCTGCCCACTCTCCCCCATTCTTTTCGTGTTATCACCGGAACCATTGGCCATGAAATTACGTAACAACCCCGAAATAAAAGGTTTCACCATTCAGGATCAAACATACAAATTGGCAATGTATGCCGATGATATCCTTATGACACTAACGGATCCATTACAATCCCTTCCACATATCCAACATAAATTAAATACTTAAAGCACAGTTTCAATTTTTTTGATAAATGCCAATAAATCAGAATTGTATCCGATAAATGTCACAGACGACGTAATGTCGACGATTCGACAACTATATCCATATAAAATCCAAAACCAAGCATTAAAATACTTGGGGATATTCCTTACCTCTAACACTGAAACTCTACGAAAATTAAATTATGGTCACCTGATAGATGAATTTGAATAGTTGGTGTCTTCCTGGCTCCCAAAAAATATTTCTTGGCTGGGGAGGATAGCGGCCACTAAAATACTGCTACCGAAAGCTTTATATGTTATGCAGGCTCTGCCAATCCCAAGCGTTACAACAGACATCCGTAAAATGCAATATATTATAGATCCCTATATATGGTACAGAAGACCGCCAAGAATAGCTAAGAGCACACTTTATAGGCATAGAGAGGATGAGGGGCTGGGGGTCCCAAACTTATACTTATATAAACTGGCGATCACTTTGAATCGGGTAGTGGAATGGTGTACACAGGGACATGAATCATATAAACGATGTATCTATTTGTAATCCCAATTATTAGAAATGCCCCAGATGGGAGGAATTTGATCGGCACCCCAAAAGCCCCCTCTGGAAACAATCTCTGCATACCCAATTATAAAAGAAACCGGGTCTGACTGGTTGACAATACGCACTAGACATAGACGCATAACCTCACCATACTCACCACTGACAATACTAGATCCAAATAAGGAATTTTCGTCTCACCCAATAGGGAAGAAACGGAACTCACATACACTGGCAACACTGATGGTCCATGTCACCACCTTCTCAATATTAGAACAAGGGCAAATAGCACAGAGACCCACCTTACTGATTCAAGGATTCACACAATTCAACTCCTGGTTTGTTTACCATCAAGTTCGGCATTTCCTCTCCACTCATAAATACAAGCAGGACATGACTAGACCACTCACAATGTTCTAAACACTTTGCACTTCCGAGGAACCCCCCAAAAAAGTAATATCTATGATGTATAGAGATATGCTCCAGTCATGTTATCCCAGCAAGCCTAATTACACACTAAAATTGGAGAAAGAGATGGGGAGGTCAATACCACACAAATCATGGGTGACATGGTTTTGAGCTACGACTAAATCAGCACATTCAGCAACAGTCCTTGAAACAAACACTAAGATACTCACTAGATGGTACCTGACTCCCAGCAAGTTAAAACATATGTTCAACAATGCTAGCAATAGATGCTGGAGGGGATGTGGTCAGGAGGGCACAATGTATCATATCTGGTGGGACTGTAACATAGAACGCCCCTTCTGGGTCCAAGTATACAAACAAATCTGCAAAGTTATCAATGTTGATCTGGCTCTTTCTCCTGAGGGAATCTTGTTCAGCGCTGAACCTAGTATCTCTTATAAAATCAGGAAAAGCCTATACCAAATATTAATCAATGCAGCAAAACGTCTTATACCTAAGTTCTGGAAGTCACCACAGATACCCACATTAACCATTTGGCTAGCTCTAGTAACACACACCTTAACCTTAGAGAGGCTGCACTACTTTAAAATGGGACATCTGAGTTTTTATCAGGACATGCTATTTATATGGGAGCAATATGTCTATGGCGGAGTGAATACCCTCCAAGAAATCTCTTAACTCTTTCTAAATTATAAACTATAAATATGTAATACATATGTGATGGAGGAATTTATCTTTACCTAAACCATACAGTTGATAGTACCTTTTTTGGCAGTGTACATGTTTTGTTTTGTTGTATACATTGATTTCCTGTTTTCTCTTTTCTAGTTTTTATATATACATGCCCATAGGGGATATTATTACAATGTGGATGGTACAGCTTGAGGTGTTGTATGGAAGATGTATTTATATATTTGATATTGGAACAATAAGAAGCCTATGGACTATTTAGTCTGACTGCCTTCATGAGACATAGTCTGTCTAACCTTGTCTGGTTTATAATGCTAGCAAATGTGGTTATATTGTTATATACAATTGCTTCATGACATTCATATTTACACTTCAATGTATTGTTATATTTATATTGACACACTTTCGACATGCTGTAAACTTGTTCCTTCTGTTTGTTCCTTTGAAAACCAATAAAAGAAAAGATAAAAAAATAAAAATGGGGGCGGAGCCGGCAGCTGACATGAGAGCAGCTTATCTCCGGAGCTCCGCAGCAAGAAGCCCTACAATCCCTCAAACATCCTGGCCATCCAGCCTTAAATCGCCCTGCTGGACATAGGCACCCACTAATCTACTCCACAGTGAAGATATAAGGGCATTAGTACAGCCTGGACTGAGGCAGGAAATTTAGCCTGGGGTCTGGGCCCAGTACTGAATCTGATTCAGTAATTAGTAAGCCTCCCTGCCTACTCCTAACAACTGCCTACCCCATCGAAGCTTGTTGTCTACAAACCCTACCTGCCTTCATATGCAGCTCCCCTCATCCTGCCTGCAAATCAATAAAAACTAATAATACATAAAAAAAAACTTGATTCTGTTGCACCCAATTTTCCCCTGCATCACTGCTGGTGGGCATGATTCACAATATTAACCCCATGCAACTCATATAATACACAAGCAGGCCTGCCCTCCTCCCTCAATTAACCATATCAGGGGGAAAAAAAACAAAAACAAAAAAAACAAAGGCACCATTCCTTTTGCAAATCCCAGGAATCAGCTCCCTACATTCTACTATATCCTGCATTGATCTGCCTGCAGCCTCTGCCGCCTACCTGTTAACCCCACTTCATAAAGTGATACCGTACAGCGCAGGGACACCTCATTTTTATATACCTATCACTCTATCAGGTCTATCCACTGCCTATCATGGCGTCAAAATGCAGCACAACACAGGACAGATTGATTAAGCCTGCAACAGGAAAATCCCTCACCATGTCCTCTTTTTTACAATGTCCTGACCCAACCTCTCCTACTAACTGTAAGCCCAGGGAAAAATACCCTCTTGTACACCCACAAGAGCCACAAGCAAGTAACATTCAACCAGAGAACTACCAACTCTCACCTACCTTTCTGCAAAATTTACCACCAAAACAAGATATTGCGGACATAGTCCAATCCTGCATTAGAGAGGAACTTGCAGAGATGAAACCGGACATACATACACTAAGCTTTCAGGTCAAGACTCTGGAAAGTAATCAAGACACTATCAAAGAAGATGTACATCAACTAAGTGAGTAACTTGCTTCCCAACAAAAAAACTATTCTCTCACTTCAAGACGACTTAGAGAGCAAAAATATGCGCATTAGGGGGGTACCTGAATCGGTACTACCCAGAGACTTTCTGGTCTACCTCCAAGATCTGTTTTGCCATTTAAAAGACCCGTCTTCTTCAGATATATTCAATCGGTCAGGGCACACAGGACATTGAGACCAAAACCACCAGACTCAGCTCCACCAAGCTTTAAAATCTTTCAAGAGAAAGAAATGCTCTTAAACCAATCTCGTAAAAATCAACCTATACGCTTCATGGGCAACGTCCTACAATTTTTTCAGGATCTGTCAACTGGGACCTTAAATTGCAGGAAAGAGTTCTCACCCCTCACAACCCTACTAAGAAACAAAAGGATCCCATACAGATGGGGTTTTCCAACAAACGTCTGGACTATTAGCAACAATACCCGCATTGTCTGTAAGACTCCAGAGGATATCCAAGCCGTCTGCTCATCACTCGGACTTGACCCCCCTACAGAAGCACCTTCTTTGGGACAGATGATGTCCCAAAACCCCAAGAGACTGAGCAACTCCGCAGAATCATGTCATACAGCCACCCATAAAAAAACAAGCCATTGAACACTTCAATCAGAAGACAAAACCCTCCCAGCCTCACCTCTTCTTCTAGCTCCCAGAGGCGTTGCAAATCATTCTGAACTTTGGGTAATGTTTTTCTCTTCAAGCCGGGCAAGTAGAATTGAATGCTATGCTCCCTGCATCCTCTCACCATCCCCTTCCCCCTTTCCCTGCACTCTTTCCCTACCACCCTTCCCTCCTTTCCTCCTTTCCTCCCCCTCCCATTACTCACTTTGGCCAGGATGTCTGTTTACTTGACCTAAATAAAAAATAGAATCATTAGGGCTTTTTGCGGTAACACCCCCACACCGCTCTCAGTTATGCCCTATAATAGGAAGAGAGACTTTTTCATTTTCTTTTTTTTTTGTAACTAAGTTCATGTTTGTTATAGTTATCAATGTTATGATGTTTACCATGATTCATTGTTTGCATTTTTATGCACTATATATACCTTTTTTTCCTGCAGGTATCCAACTATCAAAGCAAACACTACATCACTACAATAGGCCCACTACCATCACATCAACATATCTAGTCAAAGCGCTAAATACCACTAACTCATGACACCCAAAGATATAGTTGATCAGACAAGAAAACTAACCCTCCTCACACAAAACGCGAAAGGACTGAACTCCCCCCACAGGAGATAAAAAGCCCTCCTTGACCTCTCAAAAAGACAGGCCGACATCTTGTTTCTACAAGAGACACACTTCAGATGAAACAGGGAACCCAAATACTTAGGTAAGACATACACCACCCATTACCATAGCTCTAATACTTCCAAAAGAGGAGGGGTCAGCATCCTATTACACAAGTTGCTTCCTTTCACACTCCTGCAAACAGCAAAAGACTCTGAAGGCAGATTTTTAGGCCTGGTGGGTTTGCTCTTTGGCAGACCGGTCACATTAATAAACATTTACGCCCCAAACACTAATCAAACCCCCTTTTTCAAATATATATTTAACAGAATAGTCGATATTTGCAAAAGGACACACCTTTTTTTGCAGGAGACTTCAACGTACCACTACAACCATCAAAAGACAGTTCCAACCACACTGTAGCAATCTCTAAAAAAATCACAAGTACGCTGTGGGTAGGATTACGGAACCTTAACCTACATGACACTTGGCGCTTCATTCACCCAGACACTAGGGATTATACTTTCTTTTCGCATCCCAATAAGTCATATAGTCGTCTTGACTATATCTTCTCCAAACAAGCATCTCTAGCCCTAGTCAAAAGATGTGACATTTCCCCCACATCATGGTCCGACCACTCAGCAGTAAAACTTAAAATCTCCTGGCCAGATACACCAACGACACCATACATATGGAAACTAGATAACAACTTGCTAAATGACCCAGCTACAACAACAACACTCAGCTCTAGCATACAGGAATACTTCCATCTAAACACACTCTCGGTAGCCAATAAATACGCAATGTGGGAAGTGTGTGCTTAGAGGGGAACTAATTCAATTAAAAGCTCAATACCAGAAATCACGACGACAGACGTACAAAGACTTTTCAGACACATTTGCCCGCCTTGACTTAGCCCATAAATTGTCCCTGACGGACTCATTAATAGCAACTAACCTACAGGACACTAGACAAGCCCTAGATGGTTTTCTGCAAATTGAATATCAAGCTCTCAGGACAAAAACTAACAGCATGTTCTTCTATGAGAGCAACAGATCAGGCAAACCCCTAGCCAGAGCCCTAAAAAAAGAGAGACTAAAATCCTATATAAACGAAATTAAACAACCTAACCCTCCTACCACCCTCAGCACCACAACAGATATCTTACAATCCTTCCACAATTATTATTCAAAACTTTACAACATTAAAAATGACTCCATAACGTGTGGATCTCTCCCGAACCTAATCTCTTATATTGCACAAGCCCAGCAGCCTAAGATAACACCTGAGCAAATTCAATGTCTGAACAACCCCATTTCCCAACCTGAACTGCTCGCGGCTATCAAATCACTTGACAATGGGAAGAGCCCAGGCCCAGACGGTTTTACTGGAAAATACTACCACACTTTCTCCTCCCTACTCTTACCCCATCTTACCCAACTCTTTAATGAAGTAACAGAAACTAATCCCTTCCCTCAATCAATGTTAGAAGCGCAAGTAGTAGTACTCCCAAAGCCAGGCAAACCTCCCACTACACCCGCCAATTTTTGCCCAATATCCCTCTTAAACACAGACATCAAACTATATGCCAAAGTATTAGCCACCCGTATCAACACTATTCTACCATCAATCGTACACACTAACCAAGCTGGGTTTACTCCCTTTAGAGAAACCAAAGACAACACTACTAAAATTCTCCTCCTAATGGAACATGCTACCACCAAAAGCATACCCTCCGCATTCATTTAAATGGATGCGGAGAAAGCCTTTGATAGGCTAGACTGGCAATTTCTACAGGCGACACTAAAACAATTTGGCTTTGACCTACCATTTATAGGGAAAATCTTCTCTCTCTACAATCACCCCCAAGCAAAAATCAAATTGAATGACACTCTTTCTCACCCATTTGATATCACAAATGGCACACGGCAGGGGTGCCTTCTTTCCCCTACCCTGTTTGTCCTCGTCATGGAGGTTTTAGCCTCTCATATCAAGCACAACGAGGCCATTCACGGATTCAGAATTGCTCATCAAGAATACAAAGCCACTCTATATGCTGATGACCTTTTCCTTACAATCACACAACCTCAATCATCAATCTCCTCCCTAATAAGAGCACTCCACACCTACAGCTCCTTTTCTAACTTTAAGATCAACATTACCAAATCAGAACTTCTGCCCGTTGAGCTACACCCAGGTGATCTAGACACAAAACAGTCATTAGCCCATTTCCGTCTCCAACGCCAATCCATAAAATACTTAGGAGTCCACATATCCCCAAATATACAGGAAACACTCAACTCAAATGTCAAAGCCATTTCCAACATGACATGTGCTCTTTTTAGATCCTGGAGCAGTAAGCCAATCTCATGGCTGGGCAGGATTAATACGGTTAAAATGATCCTCCTTTCTAAACTACTATACCTCTTTCAAACCCTACCAGTCCCTATCCCAAAATCACTAATTCTTAATCTCCAAAAGTCCATCATTTCATACATATGGCAACATAAGAGACCCCGGATAGCTACCGCTACACTCTACCATCCTAAGGAGTTGGGTGGCCTTGGGATCCCAAATTTAATGCAATATAGGTTAGCCTCTTTTTACTCCAGAATCATACACTGGAGCAGACACTCGACTCACAAGGAATGGGTGCTCCTAGAGCACTCATTATCCTCCACCAACCATCTAAGCAGCAAATGCTGACTACCACCTAACAAAAGAAATCTACCAATACATCTCCCAACTATAACCAAAGAAACTTTCAAGATATGGGATACACATATTAAACATTATAACCATGTCTCTACAATACCCTCTCCACTAACCCCCCTTCGCGATAACCCTGACTTCCCTTTCAAATTGCTCCCGCAAGCAACTCAAACTCCCCACATATCTAGATCCTTTCCCTGCCTCACAATACTCACAAATGGGAAACCCAAGACTTTACCCGAAATAGCACTCATCCCAGAGACTGCACAAGTAAACTGGTTTCACTACCAACAACTCTCAGACTTCCTTCTAAAACATCCTCAGAGAGCCCAACTCACACGCACTCTAACCAGCTTTGAAAGCAGCTGCATTAACGAAACACTAAGCAAAGGCTTCCTTTCTTTCACACACCAACTACACATTCAAACGTATAATCCATCCCTTCCTTCCTACACACAAAAATGGGAAAGAGAAATTGGCTCCACACAAACCCATAAGGAATGGCCAAAAATAGTTTCCTACATGACAAAATCTTCATCCTCCATCTATGTAATGGAGATGAACGTCAAACTCTTGTATAGATGGTACTATACCCCATACCGACTGCATACCATCCTCCCCGAGCTTTTGCCAGACTGCTGGAGAGGCTGTAACGCAATTGGCACCCCAACGCATATATGGTGGACATGCCCCATCGCTCAGGTATACTGGGAAGCAATCAAAATTGAATTTGAAATTTTTTTATCTACAACTCTCAAACTAAACATCTGTTTTTTCCTCTTTAACAAGTTCACTAAAGTAAAATGTAAATTACGACTAGCACTATTAACTATCATGACAAATTCAGCAAAAAGTCATAATCTTCCATCAATTTCAGTCTGGAGGGAAATGACCTCCCAGTCTCTTAAGCTAGAAAACTACCACTATAATCGCAATAAACAGACAGACGATTACCATTCAATCTGCTTCCTTGGGGAAGAATACCTCAACCAAACACACCCCTCATCCACGACATAAGGTGCCCAACAGTGTCCTCAAATCAAACAATTTCCACCACATTCCGCTGTCTGAACGGACAAAAGACTTCCTAGTCCATAGCTAATTTACTATCTATCTTCACGGCCAAATAAATAAGAGATAAATACTCTTTTTCTTTATTTTTTCTATTTATTTATTTTTTTACCTGCAGGAACCATGTAATCGGATTACACCTTATGCAGTTTAAACCTATGCTGATACTTGCTAATTTAATTTAATTTAACCAATAACTATACATACTGTTGTAGACCTTCAAAGTGTAACTTACTCCTGAAGAAAATTGTTTTTTGCTGTTCCTTTGTGTTCACACAATAACAAAGAGCTGTTGCACATGTAGCTATTTCACACCTTTTCATGTCTGTATTGGTTATATAATTTTCAATAAAGCATTCGAAAAATAAATAAATAAATAAAAATAATAATAATAAAAAAATATATATATATTATTTGCAGGCAACTAAGGACTTTGTCATTCTTTTGCATTGTTTGTTTGCTTTTCTGGGAAACGCAAGGGTCAGATAGCTACGGCTACTTCACTTTCCCTTTGACTGAAGAGCGTTATTCGCTTGGAATATGAGACTGCTGGTCAGCAACCTCCTGAGAAAATCACAGCTCATTTCACAAGGGGTGTTTCTTCTTCCTGGACCTTCAAAAATGAAGCTTCTGTGGAACAAATTTGCTAGGCTGAAACTTGGTCATCTTTGCACACTTTTTCGAAATGCTATAAATTTGATACGTTTGCCTCGGCTAAGCCTTCTTTTGGGAAAAAGGTTCTTCAAGCAGTGGTGCCTTCTGTTTAGGTTCCTGTCTTGTCCCTCCCTTATCATCTGTGTCCTCTGGCTTCGGTATTGGTTCCCAACAGTAATTGATGATGATCCGTGGATTCACTGTGTCATTAGAAAGAAAACAAAATTGATGCTTACCTGATAAATGTATTCATTTTTTGACATGGTGAGTCCACGGCCCACCCTGTATTCAGACAGTTTCTTTTTATATAAACCTCAGGCACCTCTGCACCTTGTGTTACTTCCTTTCTCTCCTTTCGCTTTGGTCAAATGACTGGGGGATTGTGAGTAGGGGAGTGATATTTATCAGCTTTGCTGTGGTGCTCTTTGTGATAAAAAATAGAATGATATGGAATCTAAAGAAGAGACCATAAAATTCAGGGTGACACAAGTGCTATAAAGCTTAAAATAGGAATAGTGAAAATAAATTTATACTATATATACATAACGCCAAACCATGTGTGTAAGTAATATCTTCAAGCGTGAACAAACAGACCAAAAGGTGTACAAAAAATAAATATTTAATATAAAATGATTAAGAATAGTTTAAAATAGTAACAAATGCATTGATCAGACGCATAAAAATAATGTGTAGTATACAAACAGAAACAATGTTACAATATAAAGAACCAGATTGGATTACAATGTAAACACAATTTCTTGAGGAGATTCGATGAAGAGATTCGATGCGGCGGTCTTTATATGCGCCCAAGTTGATGAAGAAATTCAGACTTCAGTTGGAACTGGAACGAGACAAGAGACCGATAAAACGGCAAACAAGGCAACAGCATAAGGTTATCACTTATACTTACACCGGAGGTCGGTGATTCAATCCCCTGGGTTCCTCGTACTGGCGTGATTTTCCGAACAGCGGGAAGCAGTAAAAACAATCAGAATGCTTTTTCGGCAAACACCTTTGCATACAGGTAACTGTGAGGCTGCTCCTACGGAAGTCGAAGAGGAACAAAAACAGACAACAAAGCAGAGCAACGTGTTTCAACCCGTGAACAGGGTCTTTTTCAAGCTGTGGTGCTCTTTGCCTCCTCCTGCTGGCCAGGAGTGATATTCCCAACAGTAATTGATGATGATCCGTGGACTCACCATGTCAAGAAATAAATACATTTATCAGGTAAGCATACATTTTTTTTTTTTTTTTTTATTCAGAGCATGCAATTTTAAACAACTTTCCAATTTACTTCCATTACCAAAATGTGCACAGTCTTTTTATATTTACACTGTATGAC
Source organism: Bombina bombina (assembly GCF_027579735.1). NCBI lineage: Eukaryota > Metazoa > Chordata > Amphibia > Anura > Bombinatoridae > Bombina > Bombina bombina. The sequence continues at coordinate 77,486,184 of NC_069505.1, read as the reverse complement.
TCAGCAGCTCCTACTGAGCATGCGCAAGAACTCACTTAATATATGTATTTGTGATTGGCTGATGGCTGTCACATGATGCAGTGAGAGTGAAAAAAGACATAACTTTGTAATTTGTCAGAAAAAAAATCTACTTCTCATTTGAAGTTCAGACTAAGGGGGAGATTTACCAAGCAGCGGAAGCTGCAATCTACCCCCGAAGTTTCCGGCTCACTGGAAACTTAAGTTAAGAAGCAGCGGTCGTAAGACCTCTTCTCCTTAACTCATCTCCACCTCTGAGGTTGCGGACAGCAATCATCTAGATCAGATACAATCGGGATGATTGACACACCCTGCAAGCGGCCGCGAATGTACAGGGGCGGCATTGCACAAGCATTTCACCAGAAATGCTTGTGTAATGTTAATTATATGCTGTCAGCATTTAGCGATGTCGGGCGGACATGATTCAGTACAGCGAATCCCCCCCAAAATCTGCTCTCACCCACCAACATTTAAAGATGTTACTCAAAATAAAGTGTCTTCCATTATCCCTGATTCAACTTTGAGAAGAAAAAAAGTTTAATAAAGCATAACTTGTTTTTTCCTTCATTTAAAATTATGATGAACTCAGTAGAGTAAGTGTTCTCTGACTTACTTTTCCTACCTTTCTCTGTGGGGTGAAAAAACAGCCAATCAGCATAATAGGAACTGTATTCACCCTTTTTTTGCTGTGATTTGTGGGATTTTGTGATCTTCTTAAATTTTTGACAAATGTCCTGCATGCTGATGGGAACAAAAGAAAATTACAGACCCTAATTCAAGGCTTTAGCCTCTAATTGTAGGAGATATGAGGGACCGTATTGCCATCATCTTGTTTAAGTAAGTTAATATGTTTTTAACGTGTAGCTTACTGTAGCTGAAGGATAACTTTTCACACAGCACTTACTCTTGTGAGCTAAAGAAATATTTAGGTAAAATATCTTCCTTTTTTAAATAGAGATGCTCAGGTGATATTTTCATGTCAGCTTTTTATAGTTATGCTCAGTGGCGTATTTAGGTTTTATAATATTTTTTTGGGTCAGTGAGTAAAATTTTTTTTTTCTTCATAATAATTCAAAAGAAAATGGGCTAGCAAAACACTTGCATACAGATGGGTTGAATTGCATGCATCCCATACCATTTTCTCCCTGAGAGAAGGGAGAGAAAAGGAAAAAGAAGAAAGAGAGAGAGCGAGAGAAAGAGAGAAAGAAAAGGAAAAAGAAAAAAAGAGAGAGAGAAAGAGAGAGAGAGAAAGAGAGAAAGAGAGAGAGAGAGAGAGAGAGAGAGAGAGAGAGGAGAAAAGGGGGATGGAAAGAAGGGAGGGAAAGAAGGGAGGGAGTTGAGAGAAAGAAGGGAGGGAGGAAAAGAAGGTAGGGGAAGAAAGAAGGGAGGGAGTCGAGGGAGGGAGTTTAGGGTAGGAGGGAGGGTGTTGAGGGAGAAAGAGAAAGAAGGGAGGCAGGAAGGGAGGGAAAGAATACACTTTGAAACAATCACTGCCCTTTACATGCAACAACATACAGTTATTACCATCATTCAAGTAATGAAAGTTTTTAAGTGTCCGTTTCCTATTTACTCTGTGGGTTCATGAATGCAGAGAAAGCTATTAGTAGCTAACATACATTAGCGCTGAGAATTTATGATTATACATCACATGAATGCAGAGAAAGCTAGCTATTAGTAGCTAACATACATTAGCACTGAGAGTTTATGATTAGACATCACATGAATGCAGAGAAAGCTAGCTATTAGTAGCTAACATACATTAGCACTGAGAGTTTATGATTAGACATCACATGAATGCAGATAAAGCTAGCTATTAGTAGCTAACGTACATTAGCGCTGAGAGTTTATGATTAGACATCACATGAATGCAGAAAAAGCTAGCTATTAGTAGCTAACATATATTAGCGCTGAGAGTTTATGATTAGACATCACATGAATGCAGAGACAGCTAGCTATTAGTAGCTAACATACATTAGCGCTGAGAGTTTATGATTAGACATCACATAAATGCAGAGAAAGCTATTAGTAGCTAACATACATTAGCGCTGAGAGTTTATGATTAGACATCACATGAATGCAGAGAAAGCTAGCTATTGGTAGCTAACATACATTAGCGCTGAAAGTTTATGATTAGACATCACATGAATGCAGAGAAAGCTAGCTATTAGTAGCTAACACACATTAGCGCTGAGAGTTTATGATTAGACATCACATGAATGCAGAGAAAGCTAGCTATTGGTAGCTAACATACATTAGCGCTAAGAGTTTATGATTAGACATCACATGAATGCAGAGAAAGCTATCTATTAGTAGCTAACATACATTAGCGCTGAAAGTTTATGATTAGACATCACATGAATGCAGAGAAAGCTAGCTATTAGTAGCTAACATATATTAGCGCTGAGAGTTTATTATTAGACATCACATGAATGCAGAGAAAGCTAGCTATTAGTAGCTAACATATATTAGCGCTGAGAGTTTATGATTAGACATCACATGAATGCAGAGAAAGCTAGCTATTAGTAGCTAATATACATTAGCGCTGAGAGTTTATGATTAGACATGACATGAATGCAGAGACAGCTAGCTATTAGTAGCTAACATACATTAGCGCTGAGAGTTTATTATTAGACATCACATGAATGCAGAGAAAGCTAGCTATTGTTAGCTAACATACATTAGAGCTTAGAGTTTATGATTAGACATCACATGAATGCAGAGAAAGCTATCTATTAGTAGCTAACATACATTAGCGCTGAAAGTTTATGATTAGACATCACATGAATGCAGAGAAAGCTAGCTATTAGTAGCTAACATACATTAGCGCTGAGAGTTTATGATTAGACATCACATGAATGCAGAGAAAGCTAGCTATTAGTAGCTAACATACATTAGCACTGAGAGTTTATGATTAGACATCACATGAATGCAGAGACAGCTAGCTATCAGTAGCTAACATACATTAGCGCTGAGAGTTTATGATTAGACATCACATGAATGCAGAGACAGCTAGCTATTAGTAGCTAACATACATTAGCAATGAGAGTTTATGATTAGACATCACATGAATGCAGAGACAGCTAGCTATTAGTAGCTAACATACATTAGCGCTGAGAGTTTATGATTAGACATCACATGAATGCAGAGAAAGCTAGCTATTGGTAGCTAACATACATTAGCGCTAAGAGTTTATGATTAGACATCACATGAATGCAGAGAAAGCTATCTATTAGTAGCTAACATACATTAGCGCTGAAAGTTTATGATTAGACATCACATGAATGCAGAGAAAGCTAGCTATTAGTAGCTAACATATATTAGCGCTGAGAGTTTATTATTAGACATCACATGAATGAAGAGAAAGCTAGCTATTAGTAGCTAACATATATTAGCGCTGAGAGTTTATGATTAGACATCACATGAATGCAGAGAAAGCTAGCTATTAGTAGCTAACATACATTAGCGCTGAGAGTTTATGATTAGACATGACATGAATGCAGAGACAGCTAGCTATTAGTGGCTAACATACATTAGCGCTGAGAGTTTATTATTAGACATCACATGAATGCAGAGAAAGCTAGCTATTGGTAGCTAACATACATTAGAGCTTAGAGTTTATGATTAGACATCACATGAATGCAGAGAAAGCTATCTATTAGTAGCTAACATACATTAGCGCTGAGAGTTTATGATTAGACATCACATGAATGCAGAGACAGCTAGCTATTAGTAGCTAACATACATTAGCGCTGAGAGTTTATGATTTGACATCACATGAATGCAAAGAAAGCTAGCTAGTAGTAGCTAACATACATTAGCACTGAGAGTTTATGATTAGACATCACAAGCTAATCTAAGCAGTGCACAGACGCATCATTTAACCTCTTTAATTTCCTTGTATCTAAGCCTCTGCAGACTGCCCCTTATTTCAGTTCTTTTGACAGACTTGCATCAGTGCTCACTCCTCTGTAAATTCACGTGCATGAGCACAATGTAATCTTAATGCCACACATGAATTTACACCCTCTAGTGGTGAAAAAATGTCAAAATGCATTTAGATTAGAGGAGGCCTTCAAGGTCTAAGAAAACAATTTATGCTTACCTGATAATTTCAATTCCATCGTTAAGAGGAGAGTCTGCAACTTCAATCATTACTTGTGGGAAATACAGAACCTGGCCACCAAGAGGAGAAAAAGACACCCCAGCCAAATGCTTAAATACCTCACTCACTTCCCTCATCCCCCAGTCATTCTGCCGAGGGAGCAAGTCAAGGAACAGTAGGAGAAATATAAAAGTATAAATGGTGCCAGAAGAAAGCAAAATTCATTTAGGTCCGCCCAACAGAGAACCGGGCGGGAGCCGTGGACTCTCCTCGTAACGATGAAAATGAAATAATCAGGTAAGCATAATTTATGTTTTCCATCTAATATGAGGAGAGTCCACGAATTCATTAATTTCTTGTGGGAAACAAATACCCAAGCTTTAGAGGAGACTGAATCAAAAATGGGAGGGTAAAAGTAAGGCGGACCCTATTCTGAGGGCACCACAGCCTGCAAAACCTTTCTCCCAAAAACAGCTTCAGCCAAAGCAAAAACGTCAATTTGTAAAATTGTGTAAAAGTGTATAAGGAGGACCAGGTAGCCTACAAATCTGCTCCATAGAGGCCTCCTTCTTAAAGGCACAAGAAGAAGCCACAGCTCTAGTAGAGTGAGCCATAATCCTTTGAGGAGGCTTATGTCCCGCTGTCTCATAGGCCAAACAAATCATGCTCCTCAGCCAAAAGGATAGAGAAGTGGAAGAAGCCTTCTGCCCCTTGGGCTTAACCACAAACAAAGATGAAGTTTGTCTAAAATCCCTTCGTAGCATGAAGATAGAATTTCAAGGCTCGAAACACATCCAACCAAGTTATGAAGTAACCATTCCTTCGAAGAAAATGGATTAGGAAACAAGGAAGGAACCACAATTTCTGGATTAATGTTGCGCTCGGACACTATCTTAGGGAGAAATCCCAGAGCAGTGCGAAGGACAGCCTTATCTGCATGGAAAACCAGGTAAAAAGGCCCAGTAGAAAAAGAACCGTCCAAGACAGAGTCTTAATGTCAACAGAATGCATAGGCTCGAATGGAGGCCCCTGCAAAACCTTCAGAATCAGATTCAAACTCCAAGGCGAAGCAGAATGTCTAAACACAGGTCTTATCCTGGACAGAGCCTGAACAAAAGACTGAATATCAGGAAGCTAAGCAAACTTCTTGTGAAACAACACCGATAGTGCTGAAATCTGTCCCCTTAGGGAACTGGTGGCAAGACCCTTCTCCAAACCATCTTGGAGGAATGAAATAATTCTGGATACCCTGACCTTAAGCAAGGAATATCCACGAGATTCACACAAGAGTAAGTAGGTCCTCCACACCTTATGATAGATGCAACGTGTGACTGGCTTTCTGGCTTAAATGAGAGTATCAATCACCCGCTCAGAAAATCCTCTTCTAGCCAAGACTAAGCATTCCATCTCCACAAAGTCAGCCTCAGAGAATCTAGATTGTGACGAAAGGCAAATAATGACTGGGGGATGAGGGGAGTGGGTGACCAGGTTCTGTATTTCCCACAAGAAATGAATGAAGCCGTGGACTCTCCTCATATTAGATGGAAATTAGCATATGAACCTCCTAGGTTTAGCGTTCAACTAACAATACCAAAAGAACAAAGCAAACAGTGATAAAAGTAAATTGGAAAGTTGTTTAAAATTGTATGCCCTATCTGAATCATGAAATTTTTTTTGGACTTGACTGTCCCTTTAAGTGCTGGTTGTGCCACAATTACATGCTCTTATTTGTTAGCTCATAAGCTCATGTAACTTTAACACTAGATACCTTGCAATGCTAGGGGCTTCAATTTTAACCCCTGTGTAAAGGTTTAAAGACATAGTTAAAGTACTACTTGCAAGCCGTAGAGGACTACTGGTCTTAAGTGGATAAAGCAACTAAGCCTTTAAACATTTGTATTAGTTTAGAACCAGCAGTGTTATTCAGCTCTCAAGCAGTACTTAAACTATGTTGTGTTTAACTCATTTGCGGGGGGGGGGGGGGGCTAAATGTGTAGCATTGCAGTAGATGTGCATTTGTTTTGTTTTCATGAATTAAAACCCCAAATAAAAGAGCAAATTACAGTTTAAGAAAACAAAGAAAATTTGTAGTATTCATTCATTTTCTTTAAATTACCTGTAGGGGTTAAAACACCTCTAGCACGCTGGATACCTAATCCTGAACCTTCTTCTAATAACCATGGGCCGTGAATAATCTTTTTTAGCGCGGCCTGGGGCTCTGTGAAGAAGGTGTAGTATTAGCGCGACTCCCCAGCGTGCTATAGAGAGTAAGAACTTTTTCACCCGTAGGAAAGAAACATTTACATTTATTTAACAAAAACAAATCTAAATGTTCCACAAATATTCAGTATTCGTTTAGCTTAAAATTAAATGAATACCGAAGAGTGCAGCAGATGAATATTCGTGGGGAAACTAATTTTTCCGCAAAATCTGATCTGAAAGATTTGGTCAAACCGAATTTTGTTAGAGTGCTAAACTACATGATGCTCTAATGAATAAGAATATGCAATTTTTTACATTATAATGTCCGTTTAAGCAATTTGAATAAATTTGTGTCTACAACAAATCAGCAAACGGAATGAGATATGTACCAATGTCTTATTCAAAGTTTATTATGAATTGGAAGAAATAAACCTTTTATTTATTTTCTCTCTACCTATATCTTTCATCAGCAGATGGCACTCTTGCACAAACCGGACAATATTCTATCTCTTAAAACAATCTTTATTTCTTAAACGCCGATGGACCTCACTTCGCTCCTATTATAACTGCAATGAACCTTGGCAGTTTTTATATGATAAAATGCGGTAAACTGTGGCTGCAAAAATACAGTCATCTCAAAAGTTTCTTCTGTAATGGAGAAACCTATTTTTAAAGTTTTTATAACTTCTAAGTTGTAATTTACGCCAAAAAGATTGGGTTGCCTCTGATTGTACATTGTACGTGAAAATTCTCAATATGCCGCAGAGGCTTTAGGATTACATTAAGGAAATGTGTAAGAATCTTTACATTAATATTCTGTAGTCACATCTGATTGCTAAAGAATGGCTGATTATAACATACAGCATAGAACACATTTTTATGATCATAAGAAGTGTATTTTGGAAGATGCAAGGAGCAGAGCACAATACTGCAAGAAACACAGCTATTCTACAGATAAAGAAGAACTAATAACACATTTCTAGGGCTTTTTCTATTATTAAAACTGTGAAATATATCTTAGATGCTATCTGTAAAATCCCCTTTTGAAATCTATGGGAATTTTGGTAGAGAATAAAACTTTTATATTACACAGACAAATATGTGTCCATATGTTCTGTCATTTATATATTTCAAAGCCAAGGTTTTCAACAGCCCTATCAATCACTTTGCCTCTTGGTGTAATATACAATTCAGAAAATGTATCTCCAATACATACAGGTTATTTATGTGTAAAGGTGGCGGAAAAAAAACAGTGTCTGTAAAAGGGGTTAAATTTACAGTAAATTTACAGTAAAGCTATATTTGACTATGCATAAAACTAAATAGTGCACAACACTTATTCCATTTATGCCTTTCAGGTAGACAGGTAGAAAACCCACATTTTGGAAAACTTTGGAAAACTAATGGTTTTCTGCAAAGTCATATATAGCTTTAGTTTTAATGGTCATTAAAGTGTTTGTGCTTCAGAGTCTGCAGAGTCTGTGTTTGGAAGCCCGATGTGTTATATATAAAAAGGCAAAAAGAAGACGCTAGTTAAGTCCTCGATCATCAACTCTTTTTTTGGGTTGAAAAGGCTTTGGCAAGATCACATTAGTAAAATTTTAGCTATTTCTTGAACTTGCAAATGACTCTTCAGATCCTAAATAAAAGTCCTATTTTCCTTATTGAGCTGAAAAGGTCTCGGCTACTACAATAAGTTTTTGGGTCACTTTTCATCAGCCCTTTTTTTTACTTAATCTTTAAAGGGATATGAAATCCAAAAATTTTATTTTGTGATTCAGACAGAGCAAACCTTTTTAAAAAAAGTTTCCAATTGACTTCTCTTACGCTTCCATCCTTACTGCGATCTAAGAGCTGTGGCAGGAGCGTAACTAGAAACTACAGGACCCAGGTGCAAGAATCCCCCCACCGCCCCCCCCAAAAAAGTGAATTTGATACATCTCTTTTTTTTTTTTTTAACATTTAACACAGAAAAAAATGTGAATCGGATTACGTCGGCAAAAGGAGGTACCCTGTCTGTGAGACCCCCTATTACTGTATTTAGTGACACTGTTTAACCCACCAGTACTGTATATAGTCTGTAATCTGCTGGTGAGATGGTTGGCCTGACCCTACTCGCCCCAGTACTTTATAAAGTGACCACAGTAGTCTGTTGGTAGTTAAGCGCTAAGAGCAAGGTTTGTGGGAGGATGTTATATATCTATAAATAAAGCTATATAGCGGTATATATTGTGGATATAAAATCTAATATTGGATAGATGATAAGTGCTGTGTAGATACCAGTACTCGAAATATATATATAAATATAGTGAATAAAAGATAAAGGAAGCGAAGAAAGTACAAATATAGATACAATGTATTAAAATAGGTTTAAAACAATATATCAAATCTTTGACAATCAAAACATCTGTATCTAAAAGTGCAGGGACGTCTCCCTTATTCGTTACTGTTTAGTAACAGTTGATAAAAGAGATCAAATGGCAGTGTGAAGTACTTGCGTTTTAAATTGCTGTTAGCAACTGTGAGGTGAAAATGTATCTCCTTAGGTGTTCAGTAGAGATGCAAAGTAACAGTCGGGTAGAGACCGCGTTGTATGCGGTTTGGCGTTACCAGATGGTGTTGATTGTGCCTTTTATGTGACAGGTGTGACGTCACTAAAGCCGGTTGCGTGCAGCGTTTCTGTGGTAGCCCCTATTCCGCAAAGATTGTGGAAGTCTTGGGGGAATAAACTGTGGAACTTGGCGGTCAAAATAAATGACTTGATGGTTAAAAGCAATATAGGGATGAATGATCCTCAAATTGTGCAGGCTGTGCGGTCGCGATGTAGCGACTAAAAGTGTGGTTTGTTCCCTTTGGTTGCTAGTAGCAAATGGTGGATCCTTTTAATGTTGAAACTTGGTGGTCGTTAAAAAACAACTATTAGGGCAGGTGTGTCTTTGCGGTCGTTATCAAAAAACGACTAAATGACTAGAAAGTCTTAGAATAGCTTGGCGGTCCTCCCACAAACCTTGCTCTTAGCGCTTAACTACCATCTGACCTTTTGCTCTCAATTTCTTGCTTTCCTGGAGGGGAATTCAATAGTTAAGCTGGTTTTTTCACCTCTAGCACTTATAATTTAATTGTTAACTGCACCACAGTAGTCTGTGACATGGTCCAGTCCCCCCATACTATATATAGTGGTACTGTATAGACTGACACTGTTTACCCCCCGCCCCCCCATGCTGTAGTAACAAGGTCTGTAATTCGCTGGTTCCACAAACATACACACACGCACACATACATGCATGAATACACACACAGTCACATACATACATACATACACACACACACACACTCACATAAACACCAATGGGTAAAACAGAAACACTAACCCCTGTAGTCAGAGACACTAGTGAAGCATCATGTCACACTTACATGATATCAGTGCAGGCAGTGGCAGGTCAACGTTTTTTATTGTAAAAAAAAATATATATATATATATTTTTTTTTAAGCTGGGCCCCCACTCAATTGCGACCTCTGCACCCCCTGTAGTTTCGCCCCTGAGCTGTGGTAAGCTGTTTCCCAAAATTATAATTGTCACTAAACTCAACAAAAACACATTACAAAGTACACTTACACCCATAAATAAACTGTTAACCCCTAAACCACCATCCCTCCACATCGCAATGTGCCTAAATAAACTATTAACTCCTAAACCGCCATCGCCCACATCACAAATTATAATTTTAACCCCTAAACAGACATCCACCCCATCACAAAGTTATAAACTAACATCTAAACCCCCTAACCTAATACCCACTAACTTAACCCAATTTAAAATATCCCTAAATTAACTAAAAAAATCCAAACTACTACTTAAAATAAAAAACTTACCTGTAAAATCAAATAAATACCTAATGTTACCTTTAAAATAAAAAAACTACCATTTACATTTTTTTTTTAAATGCTGTTATTTGCACGCCTTTTACTTGTTTCAGTTTATTTAGCACTTATTTGAACAGTACCTTATGTATATAGTTAGTGTTTGCTTTGTCCCCATACTCAGCTTTCTACCTCATGTCTTGAGTCTCTTGATCACCCTAAACTGGGTTTTACTGCACTTACAAGCAAGGGTTTTTACCCTATCAAAGTTGTTCCCAGAAGACATGGAACCCAATTTTTTTCTTTCATGATTCGGATAGAGTATATAATTTTAAACAACTTTCTAATTTGCTCCTATTATAAATTTTTCTTCGTTCTCTTGCTATCTTTATTTGAAAGAGAAGGCATCTAAGCTAACGGAGCCAGCCAATTTTTGGTTGAAGTCCCTGGACAGCACTTGTTTATTGTTGGGTGAATGTATCCACCAATATATATATACTTCTTGTTGGTGCTATATCGGAGATGTCCAATTTTATTTAAATGTATTCTTTTAACATTATTGCTTTTTAATGAATTGTATTTTACACCATTAATTTACTGAATCCTTGTGGTTTATATTTTTAGCATATTGTAGCATTTCTACCTATATTTTGTGTTTTTGAATTATCTTTTTTTTTCCTAATTAGAGGGCCTTAAGATTAGTTGGGATTTTGATATAGCAACTTAGCGCACACTCCTTTTGTCATATTTAGACATATTCATGCTTTATTGTGGGAAGTTTCAATTCCTTTAGAGGTAAAGGATAATCCTACAACAGTCAAGCAACCTGTTAAGAGGATAGATTTATTTTTAAGGCAGCTCCTAAGCAGTCTTTCTCTTTTCCTGTACCTGATTAAGATTCTGAAATTATTCCTATAGAATGGTTGTAGCCAGTTATTCCTTTTGTTCCATCTGCCAAGTTCACGTGAATGTTTCCTCTCTCTTCTGTTAATACAGGGATTTGAGAAACTATTCCGAAGGTAGATGCATCCATTTCCACTATGGCCAGGCGTACTACTATTCTTTTGGAGGATAGTTCCTCTCTTAAGGATCCTTTATATAGAAAACAAAGATTTTTTATAGATGATCCTTTCAGTTTGCAAGTATTATGTTTCAACCTGCAGTCAATGCTACCTGTGTAGCTGCTGCCACTGCTGTTTGGTGTGAACATTTTTCAAAACTTGTTTCAGGGGAAACCTTCTGGATGAGATTCATGATCGCATTAACCTCCTTAGTACAGCAAATTCCTTTATTTGTGATGCAGCAGTGGAAATGATTCACATTAATGCTAAGAAGGCTGCATAAGATGTTTTAGCTAGACAAGCTTTCTGTCTTAAATCTTGGTTTGCTGATATGGTGTCTCAGCACAGATTGCTTTCTCTCCCTATCCAGGGTAAATCTCTGTCTGGACCTGGACAGGATGTTATTATTGCCACAGTCACCTGGGTGGTAAGGGAGCTTTTCTGCCCCAGGATAAGTTTAGATCTGCAGGATATTTTCATATCTTTCAGCAATCTAAGGCTCAGAAAGATTCCCCCTCTGCTCAGAGATTTGGCTACCCCAAATCCTCCTGGAAGTTCAACTGTTATTGCTCCAAAAACAAAAAGTCCAAGAAGTGTACCCCAGTTCCCAAGACTGCATGAAGGTGCGGTGCATTCTCTTTTTGGGGAAAGATTGAGCCTCTTTCGGGAGGCATGGCAGAGATCTTTTTAGGATCCCTGAGTATTGCAAATCATTTCTCTTGATAGTACCAAAGAAACAGGGCACTTTTAAGCCTGTTTTGGATCTCAAAATGCTGAAAAAAGTTTTTACTTTCAATATGGTGGCAATTCACAGTTTATTTCTTTAGTGCAGGAGGGTCAGTTTATGTCTAAAGTAGACTAAAAAATGCTTATTTGCATATCTTCATTCACAGGGACCATGTCAAGTTGCTGAGATTTGCTTTTCTAGACAATCATTTTCAGGTCGTGGCCCTCCATTTCGGTCTGACTACAACTCCCAAAGTGTTTACAAAAGTACTGGGAGATCAGTTGTCTGTAGCTCAAGCTAAATACATTTCAGTTATTCCTTACTTGGATGACATTATCATTCAGGCTCCCTCTTTTCATCTGACTGTGTGTCATACTCAGATAGTACTTCAGTTGCTTCAGTGTCACAGTTGGAAAATAAATTTTTCAAAAAGCTCATTGATTTTCTCAGACTTATGTATCTTTTCTGGGTTTCATAATCAATTTTGCAAATATTAATTTGTCTTTGAGAGATCAATGTAGACTGAAATTACAACAGTCCTATGCCCTTCTACAGATCAATCCTCTTCCTTCTGTTGCTCAGTGCATGGAATTTTTGGTCTTATGGTGGCTTCATCAGATGCAGTTTCATTGGCCAGATTTCATCTTAAGTCCTTCAATTACAGATGCTGCATCAATGGAATGGGGTTCACAAGGATCTGTTCTGTTCAGAGGATTCTGTTAGATTGCAGGACAAGCCAGTCTCTGACTTTGTGTGATATTGAGATTATCAGTTGGTATGAACCATATCAACCTGTTGTTTTGTGCACAATGGTAGAGTCAGGAAGTGCCTCTTGCAGAGTGTGTGTGTGTATAGCATTCTTAATAAAGTTTACAGTTATGAAGACGTGTGCTTGATCTCCTTATATAAACTAAGATAAAACATGGTGTCAGAATAAGGAGTTCCCTGCTTCCATCTGAAGAAGCAAGGACTCTGAGGAATCCATAAGAAATCTTTGCAGCAAATTGAAAGTGTGAGAGTCAAGGCTCTGGCAGAGTGACCACTGCTTATTCTCATGAACTAAGTAAGTGCATCATAGCTTGTACAATTGACTGCATCTAACAGCACTACAGGCTTTTATATTAATACTGCATAATTCAGAACATTAAGATGGAAAAGTTAAATCCTCCACCAGAATTGAAAATGACTGGTAATATGGAAGATGCATGGCAGAGGTTTAAGAAAGGATTCCAGCTATATGTTAGAGCTATAGGAGCTCAGGAGCAAGATAATGAACAAAAGATTGCACTTTTTCTGACTGTAGCAGGATCAGCAGCAATAGATGTATACAACACCTTCACATTTACAGATGAAGAAAGGGATGTTTATCAGGTTTTTCTAGACACATTTGAACAGTACTGTGTACCTAGGCGCAATGAAACCTATGAAAGGTATCTTTTCAGATGTAGAATGCAGAATGAAACAGAGACTATTGAGGAGTATGTAACAGACTTAAAACTGAAGAGTAGATCATGTGATTATGGAGCAATGTGTAACTCATTAATCCGAGACCAGCTAGTCATGGGCTGCAGACATATAAAGGGTAAAAGAACGCCTGCTCAGAGAGAAAGATTTAACACTGGAAAAGGCAGTAGAAATGTGCCAAAGTTCAGAGGCAGCACAGGAACAATTATGAAAATAAAATGAAAGGAAAAAGTTTTATCACACAAACAGCAAATTCTCACCCTGAATCAGACTGGCTATGTACCAGATGTGGAAAGCAGCATGGCATAAGACAATGTCAGGCTTATGGGCAAATCTGCAGAAAATGTGGAAAAGGAATCACTTTCAAAAGATGTGTAAAGCTAAAAAATCAGTTCACATTGTTGACCAGTCAGAACGTGAGGAATCAGAAGAATTCTTTATTGGAATACTTGACTTAACCAAAGCTACAGATAAGGAGTGGGTCATTGAAGCTATTACAAATGGAACTAATATTGCTTACAAAGTAGATATAGGTGCACAAGCTAAATTGATGCCTGAGAGCAAGTATCACCAATTGAAGAACAAGCCAGAACTTCTGAAAGCTCAGTTAAACTAAAGACATTTAATGGGGATTTTATCCCAGTGCTTGGCAAGTGCAGTGTGTTCCTGGAATATGGAAATCAAACGCATAAAATGAACATTCTGGTAGTTCCAGGAAACAAACCAGCTCTACTGGGTCTTCAAATGTGTGAAACTTTAGGACTGATTAAAAGGGTAAATGCTATTTATGGAACTAATAAAGAAGAGGACATATAACATTTATTTACAGACTATGCTGCAATATTTGAAGGAATAGGATGTCTTCCAATGCAACATAAAATACAACTAAAAGAAAGTTCTCGTCCAGTAGTGCATGCCATGCAAAATGTTCCAGTTGCTCTAAGGGATCGTCTTAAATGGGAACTTGCCAGGATGGAGGATAAAGGTATTATAAAGAAAATCAAGACACCTACTGAATGGGTTCATTCTATGGTGTTGGTGGAAAAACCAGATGGGGGTCTCAGAATCTGTATTGATCCCAAGGAACTGAATAAAAGCATCTTAAGAGAACACTTCCACTTACCAAAAAAAACAAAATTGCTTGGGGAGCTAAGTGGAGCAACTGTATTCAGTATTCGCAAATTCCACTGGAGGAGGAAAGCATGAAACTCTGCACTTTCAATACTCCTTATGGGAGGTACTGTTACAAACGATTGCCCTTCGGCTTGTGTTCAGCACCAGAAGTGTTTCATAGTACCATGCAGCAACTTCTTGAACGAATACCAGGCACAACCGTATTCATTGATGATATTCTGATCTGGGGTAAAACCAAGCAAGAACATGATGAAAGGCTAAAGATGGTCTTAGATGTTGCTAAGGAGAATAATTTAAAGTTCAATAAGACAAAGGGGCATATGTATCAAGCTCCGAATGGAGCTTGATGCCCCGTGTTTCTGGAGAGCCTGCAGGCTCGCCAGAAACAACAGTTATGAAGCAGCAGTCACAAAGACTGCTGCTCCATAACCTGTCCGCCTGCTCTGAGCAGATGGACACACATCGCCGGAAATCAACCCGATTGAGTACGATCGGGTTGATTGACACCCCCCTGCTGGCAGCCTATTGGCTGCAAGTCTGCAGGGGGCGGCGTTGCACCAGCAGCTCTTGTGAGCTTCTGGTGCAATGCTGAATATGGCGAGCGTATTGCTCGCCATATTCAGCGAGGTCTGGCGGACCTGATCCGCAGTGTCGGATCAGGTCCGCCAGACCTTGATACATATGCCCCAAAGTGTCAATTCAGAAAAACTTCAATTCAATATTTGGGAAAACAACTCACGGGAGGTGGTGTTTTACCAGACATGAAAAAGATTAAGGCAATTACAGAAATGCCACAGCCAGAAAATAAGCAAGATATACAACGCTTACTAGGAATGGTGAATTTCTTTGGCAAGTTCATACCTAATTTACAAGACAAAACTGTACTAATGCCACAACTACTCAGAAAAAAACTATGCCTGGAATGGTCAGAGAATCACCAGAAAGAATGGAAGTTTTTGAAGGAAATGCTTACTACTGCACCAACTCTGCAATTCTTTGATCCAACAGCAAAAACAAAGTTGTCAACTGTTGCTTCACAAAATGGATTGGAAGCAGTTCTATTTCAAAATCAAGGCTCGGGATGGATGCCTGCGGCTTATGCATCTAGGGCATTGACAGATACTGAAAAATCATATGCTCAAATTGAAAAGGAATCACTGGGACTAGTTTAAGGATGTGAAAAATGTCATGTTTATTTGTATGGGAGAGTATTTTCAGTAGAAACTGATCACAAACCTTTGATTCACATCTACCAAAAGGGCTTGATAGATGCACCTCCAAGAATTCAATGTTTGTTGCTGAGACTTCAAAGGTATGACTTCACCTTGGATTTTATACCTGGCAAGGAGTTGGTGGTAGCGGATGCTCTGTCACAAGCTTACTTACCATTTAACAATGAGGACTTACAGTTGCAGAAAGAGGTGACTGTTCACGTCAATCTGATCTTGAACACAGCCCTGTTTAGTCATGCAATGTGGGCAGAAATAGAACAGGTTACAGAAACTGATGCTCTTTTAAGTCAAGTGAAGAAAGCAGTTTCTAGTGGAAAATCTAAGACACTAATGCCATCACTGTATAGACCATACATTTCTGAAATTTCTTTGATAAAGGGGTACTTTTGAAAGGATGAAAGATAATTGTACCAGCGAGTTTGCAAAGTCAAAAGACTACATGAAGGTCATTCAGGTATAGAAAAGACAAAAAGACGAGCTAGAGACATTTTGTGCTGGCCAAACATGAATGAAAATATTGAGACAATGATCACTCAATGCCGGACTTGCTAAAAATTCAGACCTCAGTTACCTAAAGAGCCTATACTGCATATGGACTTCCCGTTGGCACCCTGGAAAAAGTTAGGAATGGACTTGATTGTTTTCAAAAATCAGCATTATATCTTAGTAATAAATTACTTCTCTAATTACCCAGAGATAGCATTATTGGAAGATGAGTCAGCAAGTACAGTGATCAAAAAAGTAAAAGCAATTTTGGCGAGACATGGCATTCCAAGAGTAATAATATCAGACAATGGTCCTCAATTCAATTGTAGAGAATTTAGGTTTTTGCCAGTACCTATGAATTTGAACATCGAACATCCAGCCCGGGATATCCACAAGCAAATGGATTAGCAGAAGCTGGAGTAAAGATAGTGAAAAACATACTTCGTAAAGCAACAGAGGCAGATGAGGATCCATGCCTGGCTCTTCTTAGCTATAGAGCTACTCCTTTAAAATGTGGGAAGTCACCGGCAGAATTATTGTTTGGCAGACAGCATGTCACACGAGTACCAGTTGTGAAACCTTGGAAAAGGTTCCCACAAAAACATGCAATAGAAACCAAATTGAAAGTCAGAGAAAAAAAGGAATGAATACTATGACCGAGCCGCAAAACCTTTGGAGAATCTTCAGGTACAAACTCCTGTGCGAGTACAAGGTTCAAACAGCTGGATTACTGAAGGAACACAAGGAAGTTATACTAATGAGCGCAGGATGACACACCAAACTCCTAAAAATACCTATGAGTCCCTGGCTAGGTAAAAATTATTAACATGAAAGGAAAAAACTTAGGAGCGCTATAGCTAAAGGTGATAATGTGAAAAAATGACAATAGACTTATTAAAAATTAAAAATCAAACCCAATAGGTATCTAAAATGAACATAAATTTATTCACAATGAGTGATATTTATAAAACGGACGTCTCCGTAGATAAAAGCAAAAGTACAAAATAAGTTGCCACCATATGATAACAGACTAAACTTGAAAAGCAAAGTTCATAGTGTCAGTATAGATAGTCCAATTTCACACTAAATCCTCAATCGGAAGTTGGTTTGCTAGCAAACGAGGGCTTACCCAGAACTGTGCACGTTCGATCTCCTCCGTGACTGATTTACGGCCGTAATGACGTCACTTGTGAGGGCGCTGTCCCAGACACACTTTCTGATTGGTGTAAATTCGGAACCGGTAAGTAGCGATATTTCTTGGCTTTCTTAGCTGTAGTGTAGCAATCATCAGAGGATATTCCCTGCACTTAGTGCCAGACAGCACGCAGGATACAGGACTGAAGGTTATAGATAGAAGTAATGTCCGGTATTGACCAATTACAGGTCCAAAGAAGTAGTGGCAAATGTTGAAAGTGGCTAACAGTGTTAGCGATATTGCACACTTCTCATAAGAGTTAAAATAGCTCCAGCTATATGTAAAAACTTGTCTTTAACAGTTGCAGCACATCAACACGTTTCTCCCTCTGCAGGGTTTTCTCAAGATGAATACTCTGCAACAGGTGTATCTTTATTTAAAGGTGTAACTTGCTTCCCATTGGTCCTATTTCACCTGGGAAATTAGGACTGAGGTGGTAGATTTTAAGATGGTCTTAGATTTTAAGATGGTATTGGCAACATTCTGTATAGCCTAGGCAACCCATATACAAAGACATATATACAAATATATATAAATTTCACAGATCCCTAAAAAATCATTCAAAATCAATAATATAGCTATTTTAAAATATAAGCGAAATATTAAAAACAAGAACAAGAATAAAAAAGAGAACAAAAGGAGACAAAGAGACTTTCAATATGACCCAATATGTGATAAGGTGCAATGTTTGTGCAACATACTGAAGGAACAGTTATCCAGCAATATTCTCCAAGATCGTATGTAGTTCAAACCAATGATGGGCAATGTTTACGTAGGAATCGTAGACATTTGATGGCTATTCCATCAGTTCACAACAATTCGACAGTGAAGGAAACCTGTGAGGATACAATGAACACTCCATTACAGCTGGAGAATGAAGATGCCAGAGAAACTTTGCAAAGCTTGACTGACTTGCCTGCCAGTAATGCAATGCAAACAAGGTCAGGTCGATATATCAAAAAACCTAATTGTCTAATTGAACAATGTTAAAAGGGACTGAAGTTCTTTCACATAGACTACAGTTAAAAAAAATGTACTTTAAGTTTTCTGTTGTTTAAGAAGAAAAGAAAAAGGGAAATGTGTGATATTGAGATTATCAGTTGGAATGAACCATATGAACCTGTTGTTATGTGCACAATGGTAGAGTCAGGAAGTGCCTCTTGCATTGTGTGTGTGTATAGCTTCTTAATAAAGTTTACAGTTATAAAGACCTGTGCTTGATCTCCTTATATAAACTAAGATAAAACAGACTTGGTGACAGACTCATCAGTACTTTGTTAGGGGAGCCCCCTTTCTTTGGCTAGTGTGGGTAATTATATATATGTATATATATATATATATATATATATATATATATATATATATATATATATATATATATATATACTGTTAAAATAAATAATAAAGGACTTACAGTCACTACTCTTAGAGGATCCCACACTCAAAATATCTTTCCAAAAACCCCAATCCTGGCACTCAGACAACCACCCAACCTAAAGCAGAAACTGGTCCAGATGAAGCTACCCCTTTGAGAAAAAGAACACTCAGAATGGAACCTAGCGCTGCTATAAAGCTCTCTGCAAACTATGTGAACATGTTTGTGAAAGCAACACAGCAAATCACATTAATAAATCCTATAGCATTAAAGGGGCATAACCATGTATATCTGCATTACACTGCATGTGAAGTGGGATGCTATATTGGAGAAACAAGCCAAAAACTGCACCTTCGGATGAACTTACACAGACACTCAATCAAAAATCACTGTGAAACAAAATACTGTACCCCTGTTGGTCACCATTTCACCCAACCTGACCACTCCATCTAAAACCTCAAAATTAAAATTCTCAGAAGCTTGTCTACTTATAAATGTATAATTAGTCCAATAAAAAAGCATCATTGCTCAATGCAATACTCTTGTTATTTTGATGTGTTTGTGTGTTTAAAAAAAACACATTTTATTTTATGTGAAGAACATAGGAATGTAAAGTATTTCTAACGCACCTTCGGGTTTAGTGCAGTGGCAGGTTAGTGCGAAAGTGATAACTAATGGACGTTTCTTCAATGCCCCCCATAGATGTCTATGGGTAGAAGAAGTTAGAGCGGTCACAATATCTGAAATCCTAAAGTTAGCACGCCTTAGTGTTTTGCTGTAACGCTAAATTTTTACTTTACATAGTAACATAGTAACATAGTAGATAAGGTTGAAAAAAGACTGAAGTCCATCGAGTTCAACCTATACAAATCTAAAATACTTACAAAAAGCTCCAGTTAAGCTTAAATAACCCCATTAAAATGTGACCCATTTAATACTAGCAATCATATCCATGAATTTTGTTTATATACATAAATTTATCCAGACTATTTTTAAATGAATCTATGGTATTGGCATTCACTACCTCCTTTGGTAATGAGTTCCACAATTTTATTGCTCTTACAGTGAAAAAACGTTTCCGTTGCAGGAGATTAAATCTCCTTTCCTCCAACCTTAAATTATGACCTCTTGTCAGAAACAATTTTCTTGGAATAAAAAGAGCTTCTGCCATCTCTGTATATGGGCCTTGAATATATTTATATAAAGTAATCATGTCACCTCTCAAGCGCCTTTTTTCTAAAGAGAACAGACCCAGTTTGGCTAGCCTCTCCTCATAGGTTAATTTCTCCAATCCCCTTATTAGCTTTGTGGCCCTTCTCTGAACTTTTTCTAGTTCTGCAATATCTTTTCAACTAGTAATACGTGTGCTAATTGTGTTAATTTGAGTGTTGCTAGAGCTTGAGCGCACAGAGAAAAATAAGCGTGCCACTTGTAATCTCACCAACTATAAATCAAGCAATTGTGGTTCCTTCTTTTTGCTCAGCTCCAAAGGATTCTTAAGAATCACCTTCTCCACATCCTGAATGTTGTAAGAGCTCTCAAATTTTATTTGGAAGCCACAAAAGATCTCAGACTTTCTTTTCCTCTTTTTGTTCATTTTTCATGGCCTTGCAAAGGTCAGAAAGCTACGGCTGTTACTTTAGCAGCTTGGCTTAAAGCTTTAATTTGCCAGGCTTATTTGGTTGTGGGGAAAACTCCACCTGAGTCCATTACTGCTTATTTCACTAGAGCAGTTTTTCTAATGAGGCTTCTGTTGATCAGATTTGTCAGGCAGCTACTTGGTCTAATGTACACATTTCTTTCATAATGGTGAGAGTCCACGAGCCCCACCCTTTCTTTTTGTTTAGGTAGCAGCAGTACTTATTTTTGCATATTTTTGCCTTGCTTTATTTCCTGCTTTTCTTTTTTCCTCATCTACTTGGCTATCTGTATGACGGAGGATTATGGGAAGTGGGAGGGATTTAAATACATTTATCAAGTAAGCTAACATTTTGTTTTTAGTGTATTTTCAGTGTGCTTTGTCTGTGTCCAATATAACTATCTTGGAACACCAGCAAATGAGTCAAAAAGGCTATTTCAGGACTTTATCAAAGTGCCTCTATCTGTTGAATTTGTGTAGTGAAAAATGGTCCCAAACACAAAAGTATTGAGGAATTTGATTGTGATCACTTTTAACATCATTGTCGGAGAGCTGATAATAATGGCTCAGATTGCAAGGGGCACACTATTGCTTGCACTGGACACGATAAGCAATATCGCTGGACTGTGCTAAAATCAGATTTGCCAGAGAAAGTTTAGAGTGGCCAACATAGCAAAACATTTTTTTTAAAAAATTCATAAATAAAAATAATAATTTCTTCTAAGAAATTTAAAGTATTCCTGATGCATCTTCGGGTTTAGCACAGTTTATCTAGTGCAGTTTTAGGTTAATGGGCAAGTGATAAATTGAAAATGTTTTATTTAGAGTGCTCCATAGACATCTATGGGGAGAGGGAATAAGCACAGTCGCAATAACTAAAGTCTTGAAATAAGCGTGCCTGAGTCTATAGTGTTTGAAGTATACAATAACATTTCCTATTAAAAAGTGTATGCAACTTTTTTTCTTATTTAAACTGAGATTATTCTAAAATGACTTAGAAGAGTATTTCTCAGGGATATTCTAATGTAATGGAGGGGTCAGTGAGCAATGCTCCTTGATTGACAGCAACACAGTAAAAATATATAAAAAGTAGAATGTTTTCAACTGTTATAGTTTTTATGACCTTTAAAGCTGTCTAGCAGTGCTATGTAAAACATGGCAAACTGGATAACTGAACTTCATGAACAGAACATATGTTAAATCTGTACTAATAAGAATTTGCAGAATGTGATAAGATCCAGGTGGGAAGATGAAGCCATTTATGGAAAGATCTTATTTAGTAAATGAGAAATGAATTGAAGGGATCAGCTGTCATGGTATGATATATTGCAAGTCCATAGCTCCCTTCAAATCCAACCCAACTGCTATGTGAAGCATGAAATGGTATCTATCAGAGTGTTGCAATTTAACTCCACTCCACAGCACTCAGATTGCCTTAGTAAGGAAGGTTATGTACGTCTCTCATGGTACTATGGCTGAGAAAACATTATATACTGTACAGCTAACCCATTCATTGCCATAAATATGGCTACACTTCTCTAATATGTTTTTAATAATTATAGTACTGGATGAACTGATGCAATGAACCTTGCTAGGAAAACATGCAAGTAGTAGTAGCTCTATCCTCACAAATGCAGTCCTAACTAAACACAAAACTAAAATGGCTTAACTTTTTGTTTCTTGTAACCAGTTTCACTTACAGCACCTCCCAGGGAGTTTTGATGTTTAAAGGTCCATTATAGTCACCGAGCACTGCTGGTCCCAAGTGTAAAATGCAGCTGATTCAATCAGCAGCGTTAGTTTCACATCTGAGTCATGTGACTAGCACTGCTGATTGGATCAGCTGTATTTTCCGTTTGGGACCAGTAGTGCTTTGTGAGTCCCAAGCGGTATTTCTACTGTGGTTTTAAACCCATTAGTTTAACATATTTGCACTCAGTATTGCTAAAACCATTTAGTTTGAAGCTAATGAAAAAGAAGGTTTGACTCCCTGCAGATGCACTGTAATCCTAATTGTCTTTAACTGGTTAATAAATAAGTATGTAGAAATAATGTAATGTATCTATTTATTTTTATTATTATAAATGATCATGTTCACATAATAAGTGATTAATAATACTTGTGAGGGTTGCCCAATATACTTTTGGCCCCATTTATCAATGTCCGGATACACAAAGTTTGCTTCCACGAACTGGTACGCCCTGGATCGCAGTGTTGCAATGTTGCCCTCTGCTCACGCTTGGTCAACGGAGCGTGAGCAGGGGCTGTCAATCACCCTGGGCAAACATGTCCGTAGGGATTTTATTCCACCAGCTAATAGTTTCAAATTTGAATTTAATTAGCAATGGTTAAAAAGTAATTAGTATAATTTTGCATAAACTTAGAATAATGAATTAAGATATAATAAAATCACATAGGATTCTATTTATCAAGCTGCAGATGAAGCTCGTCAGTGTCTTAGTGCAAGCTATATACAACAACACAGTTCCCCTTTGTTAACGTAAGGCCCAGATCCAGAGATAAACTGTATAATCACAAATGTTCCCTGGGAATTAGAGTTTCTTATTATGCCCATTAAAGTAAGAAATACTCACTGTATATATATATATATATATATATATATATATATATATGTGTTGTGCTTTGGCTCTGGTACACAGGGAGGGATTGGTAAAACAACCTTTATTTGTAAACTACCTTTGAAAAACAGTTCTAATCCAACATAATTTCCAACTTGTGGATATTTAAACCATAAGAATAGTGTCCGTATACTCTCAAGTTCCCTCCTCGGGGGCACCGACCTCAGGTTCAGGTTTTCGTGAACACAGCTTCTTAGTCCAGCCAGTCCCAGGTGCTGCCTACTGAATCTTTTCGCTCCACCCAGTACCTGGCAAGAACATCAAAGTAATGAAGAAAACAACCAGGTAGCATTTAAAAATATTACAACTTAATTAACTAGTATTTAAAATCCATACAAAAAAACCCAAATCCATACGATAAAAGCACATTAGCAGTACCGGTAGCGTCACAGGTTCAGCTGACACAGTTCGGCCAATGGCCATAGTCATAGCTGATTGACCTTTCCACCACAGTAGCTCATTCTTAAAATATATAGATTGATCTGATTGGGCTAAAAACAATGATGTTGCGATAGACTTTCATTTAACTTATGTAGCATGAATAACATATTTAAATTTGTAACCATTAAACATTCCAAAGCACTCATTTTTATATTAACCTGTTCCTTGCTATTGACATGCACTGTATTGTGATGTTAATTTGCATTTATTTATAAACATCCTAGTGTCCCATACTATTCACACTTATATTCTAGCAATATGATGGTAGGCAAAAATGAATAACAAATTGGTACAGGTTGATAAAACCGAAAATTCCTAATGTTGAAGACCAGTGGGAACCCAGAATTCCCATAAAAAAATAATATATATATTTATAATGATGATGATAATAAATTGTAGTAATATATCAAACCTCTGAATTTCTTATACCGAAATGAATCAGTGTGCCCATATAAACCTGCATATTCTTTCTCCCATTTTAATCACTTGGCATTTTTAGTTAAATAGATTCCCGCAGGTCCCCAAATAACAAAACAACACACACTCATATATATATATATACTCCTTTCAGACATATTACTTAATATCTACAAATTTCTACTACATCTAATGGGCTCCTACTTGTGATGTTGACCCCATCAATGCAAAAAGTTAATCAGATCAAATCCCGAATTGAGGTCCTTGGGCACTCGTGTTTGTAGTTTAAATATCCAAAACACCTCTCTGTTGACAAGAATGTAGTCAAGATCACCTCCCCCGTCAGGAGTTTTAACCCTTTGTATTATTGTCCACCTCAAAGTATTTGGTTGTTTAGATTGTTGACTGTACATTTTCACATAATATTATTCAGTTAACTCTAAAGTGTATACTTTCTCTTCAACCTTGCACCATGTCCTGCTCAGTCCAGATGAGGTAGAGTATAGATGAGGGGCTTTGTTACTAATATATCACATTCAATTTAGGTCCAGAAGCATATGGTCTTTACTATCAGAAGACCAATCTATGATTTAGTGAACTTTGAGTGTACTGAATTTTATAATTATTATTATTAATTATTTATGATGTTTTTATGTACTGTACCTTGGAAGAACTAATGTATCACATTGTCTCAAACATGGCTGCACCTCAGGACCCTCTCTCAACTACCCAACATTCTGCTCATATCTTTGTTCCAGGTTAAGAGGTACCAAAGCATTGAAATTATAATAATGACCTATAACTGAGAAGGCCCGTACCAATGTTTTCTAGAAGAAAGTCTAGGAATTAGTGCATATAATGTTTAAAGACATCGAATCACAAGAGTGAATGCAGAGCTATCTCTCCACCCTAGGAATCCAAAAGGAAACTCTGGATGACAGGAATTACACAACCAAGGCCAGAAAATTTTGCTGTTCAATGTGTGCATCTTGCAGTTAATGGTACATTAAACAGTAAATACCTTTTATAAAGCGTAGTATTGAGGTTATTCCCCCCTCCCTCGAATCAAAGGAGCTGGCATGTTGAGATATTTATTTCACTTTCACTACATTCCAGTACAGATGTGTTTGCGCATGTGCTGCAACTCTCCTTCAGATACCTGCAGTGTAACCTTGGTTCCAAAATGGTGGCACCCAAAATTAGAGGAAGGTGCAGGGCCATCTTTAACATAGGGCAAAAGGGGCAGCTGCCCAGGGCCCAGTCTTTGTTGAGGGGCCCAAGAGGCCTAAAAAAATATATATATATATATTTTTTTTTGGTTATCATGCTAGACTGCTGATGTCATGTGACATGAGGGACACACACAGTCAGTACTAATACTGTCACAGTCGAAAGTTATCTGCTTATATTTATTTGTGAGAAACTGTGACAGACCGTGCCGGTGTCATGGGACATGCCAAGATAGTGCCATGTGCTGTTTTAGATGTGCACTGTGCAGCACTGAATGCTAAGCCCTAACTCAGCATCCAGACAATCCCACTGCATCAGAAAAGGTCCTGCTGGGGTTACCACTGTTACCAGGTAACTGCTCTAATGGTGGGTATTGTTTCTGTGTAGTGCTGACTGTAGGCGTATGCAGCAGAAAGCTGGAGTGGCGGGCACGTGAGGATTTGAGCTTTTGTGCAGCTGCACACACTGCTCTCTTCAGTTTTGAGGCTGTGTGACTCATCTCACACTGTATCCATGCAGCCTTGGACAGACAGCATCCAGTCTGCTGGTCTCCTTAACCCTGCTCTTTCTGCTGTGGCCCTAAGATTAACTAACTGCAGTTTGTTTGGGGAACAGTGTTTGTAGAAAGGTGTCAGCGGGAAGAATAAGTGAGTGCACACACGCCCCTCCCCCATGCAGCATTGTCTAGTGCAGGGTGAGAGGGAACTTGTTTCTAGCAAAGAAGTGACATGTGCTGCTGTGGCTGATGTATAGTGTCATGCTGATACTTCACACATTAAGGTAAGGATTATTTTTATAGATTTTACAGCTTCCCATAGTAGTTCTGCTGTTCCAGTCAGTAAACTTATATTTGTCTGCACCGCCATGCTTCCTCCTCAGTCTTTACCTTGCTTTGCTCCTGTTGGCTGCCCAAAATCTCTTTAACCAGCTAACCTCACACCAGAATCACATTCAAAAGTATATTAAATTAATTCACAGTGGATGAATTTATATATGTATTGACTTATTAGTACTGCTTAAGTCTAGTTTCACATATTACAATTTTTTTTTATTTTTTTTTAAATGATTAGCCCAGATTTAGTTGTTTTTTTGGGATGTTGGGGTGGAGAGCAAAATTGCATGGGGGGGGGCCCAAGAAAATGTTTGCCCAGGGCCCAGTCAATATTAAAGACGGCCCTGGAAAGGTGCATGAAAATATTTAGTGTCCCTTTAACTAATCTCCAACCTTGAACTGGAACACTTTAAATGTAAGATAGCAGACTTCAAGAAAATAGAAACTTGAACAACTAAGCTTTGCAGGTGACCTGACGCCACTTGAACCTTGACAGATGAGCTGACACATTACTTAAAATCTGGCAGACGATGGGCGGAGCCGGAACACCGTCTAAGATGGCCGCACCTAAGTGAGCTCCTTAAAGTGGTGAGGAGTAAGGCAAATATTCTACCAGTCCAGACCTTCGTTGCGACTAGAAGAAAGCAACAACAGACTAGGGGCAGCCGCTCTACACATCGGTACCTTCCGATGCCCTGTACCCTTAACGGCACCGCCCCGTGAATTGCGGCCTACACGGGAAGAGCCCATTATACTTGCAGCCTGTGACACATCGGAACCTGAAGCTGCGAAGAGATAATCAGCGCGGGGCAATGCCGCCAACAGCCGAAAACGCTGGTATACCCAGCTCAGCAAGGTAAACAACAGCCCTTCATTGCTAAACTATAATGGAATATATCGCAAGCTATATACCTGGAGGGCCAGACATGAAGAGGTCTCAGAATAAATAAGATATCTCCCACATACCTAATATGGAAAAGCTGCTCGAGATAGATGAATGTCAGCAGACTAATAACTTGGGGCATAGTGTGTCAACATTATACATGTTTATCATAGACTGATATACCACGCTATAAAATAAAAGTTGTGCGCCAAACTATAAAACAGGACTTTTATTATTATTTATTATATTTCCACGTGGGCCTTTTGCAAGAAAAAGGCTAAAGAAGCCATTGCAGTATAATAACAGTTCATATAATTTCTTCAATGTAATGCTCTAAGTACACTCTACAACCACACTTTAAGGGAATATCTAGAGTGCAGTTATATATAGAAAGAGACAGCTATCTTTTGTTTAGCAACACAATAACCCACTATACAACCATATTCTCTGCTCTATCTGAAATGGCAACTAGAAGAATAGGTAAACAGGATAAAAACAATAAAGCCACTACCAATAACGTTAATACCTTTTTCAAACCTATTGACAAACAAAGAAGCACTGAAGAAATATCAGATTCAAACACAGATAAACCGCAGGAAGAAAGCTGCACTATGTCTCAGAATACTGACAAAATGGGAGACTCTGGCAATGAGGGCCCAATCACATATAAAGCAATGGAAACTCTCATAAATCAGGTGAAGTCATGTATAAAAGAAGAGTGTGCAGAACTCAAAAAAGAAATTACAGATCTGGGAAACAGGGTAGACACCCTAGAAGGAGACAGAGAAGACATGACAGCAGAACTGCATAGTATGTCAAACAAAATGCATTCCCAACAGAAGCAGATTTTTGAATTAGAAATTAAACTAGACGAAATTGAAAATAGATCCCGTCGAAGTAATATAAGGATTAAAGGGATACCTGAGTCGGTCTTGGGTTCACATCTAAGAAATTATTTAGACGGCTTATTCAGATCTCTTTTAGAAGACGACCATCCTGATCTACCAACGACACAAATGGAAAGAGCCCACCGCTCATTAAAACCAAAACCGCCAGAAACTAGCCCCCCAGGGATGTAGTCATCTGTTTCACAAGGTTTCAGGAGAAGGAACTTATTTTACAGCAAGCACGCAAGCAACAAAACTTTAAATACCAAGGAGCTACAATAAAGTTTTTTGCTGACCTATCTATAATGACCCTGCAAAAGAGAAGGGAATTTGCAACTCTGACACAACATCTCAGATCCTTAAATATCCCTTACAGGTGGGGCTTCCCAGTGCAAGTCCAAGTGATAAAAAATGGAAAGAAATATGAATGTTCTCAAATATCGGAAATTAACTCTTTCTGTACCAAATTGGATATACCACTTCCAACGCCCGCAACAAATGACAGAAACAAAGATGAATTACATGAGAAGATACACTCCCCAATCACCAAACATAGAGCATGGAGCGATGTAACCAAAACTCCACCATCCAAGAAATCTTCTATAACCAGACCCCCAGCTTTCAAAACTTGAAACTTAACTCCAGCTAAACGGAAGAGTTGTAGAACACCCAATGTTTTAGATGAAGCATTATCTAATATGTCCTACAAGTCGGATGACTCTACAAGAAGACACTGGTAACTATATTATACTTTTACAGGTGTTTTATTGGTTGAATTGTGAGATTCTTTTTCTTTTGGTGACTTGGTGGGCAGACAAGATTTTTTATCTGTCCTATTTAACATTAAGAGCCTTTACAGACTGCCAACATCAATATCCCTTAGATATCGAAATTGCTCCATCTTTGAACACCAACTCTTTTATATGTTCCACCTCAAAAGCTACCAGCCTATTGAAACTGTCACCAACAAATGGCTGCAGCTGCCACCATTTCGCCAAGAGACAATAAGAACTGTTGAAGGAGACTGTGCAACAACCTCGTAGGGCACTTTTGACAAAATTAGGCAGTGACACATTAATAGAACAAAAGGTACAGAGACCCCAAAGAGATGTTATGAACATTATTTGTCCATCTTTTGTGTACTATGAGGAGATCCATGTCTCCCAGAAATATTAGCATTAGATGTTAAAATTGTCGTTCTCTCTTAGGATTATAACTTTAGTATAAAGTTTATTGTTTGAAAAGTTAATATGTTAGTTCATTTACTGACCACCAGACTGGGTAGCCAATTCACAGGTAAGATTGTAAATGAACCTTGTGGTAAGATTGTACGCTATCCCCACTATTACAAGATTTAGTTGATATCTTTAGGTATATATCAAGTTATTTCATTGATACTGTTTGGATATTGACTGTAATACAACAATTTCGAATGTTTTAACTTATAACTTATAGTATTCCAGATATATTGTATTTATACGTCAAACTAGATCACATTTATTTCCAATCAGTGGACCGATGTGTATCCTACATGTAATTTACTTTCAGCCACAATGTCCATTAGTTACTCTCGCTATGAAGCAAACATTCCTTTTATAGCCTTACCAGACCACTAATTGTCCCCCACCACACCCCCCCTATCTATTACCGTTTTTATACCCCCCTCGTGTCAAGCGACAACTTTTTTTCACTCTTAACCTCTACATTGACCCTCTCCCCTTTCAAATTCTCTAAATCCCTCCACGTCTCCCCTAACCTATACCTCAATAAAGAGACACCAACCTTAAACCTCTCTTCCGGATAACTGACTGTTAGTTAAACATCCTCAATACAAGTAGCTCAGTATGCCTGTAACTCAAACACCTAATAAACTCAATATAGCAACACAGAACGTTAAGGGGTTTCTATCAGCACAAAAGAGGTCCATAGCACTATATGATTTTTATAAAAAGGACCTTGACATTGTATTCATACAGGAAACCCACTTTAGGATAAGACACGAACCCAATCTCCCATCACGTCATTACGATAAATACTACACCAGCTCCAACACAACAAAGAAAAATGGGGTCTGTATACTATTCAAAAAAGGCCTTCCCTTTGAGCTATTACATAGTAGACGAGACGAAGAGGGTAGATTCTTATTACTAGTGGGTACCTGCTACGGTAGGCCTCTGACACTTCTCAATCTATACGCCCCGAATCGTCCCAAACAGACCTTCTTCAGAAAAGTGATGAATATGTTACTTGATGTAGCAAAATGTCCAATATTAATTGCAGGTGATCTAAATTTCCCGATAGACCCATCATTAGATGTATCCTCAGGGAAATCATACATGCCAACCAAGATGATTAAAGCAAATTGGCAGGCACTTCAAACCATACCAACCTTTGATGTTTGGCGTCTGTCACACGGCTCAACAAGAGACTATACATTCTTCTCACACCCGCAAAAAGTCTACACTAGACTAGACTACATACTAGGGGACCAGGCTTCCTTACAGCTGTTGATAGATGCCAAAATATCTCAAACACCCTGGTCAGATCACGCAATGGTGATAAGCTCGTTTGCTTGGCCTCAGAAACCTGGTGTGAGGAACACTTGGAAACTAAATAACACCGTCTTTACAGACTCCATAATGCTACAGTCGATAATAGAGAAGACTTCTCTATTTTTCGACATAAACAACCCACAAGACACTACCCACACCAATAACTGGGAAACATATAAATGTTATATCAGGGGGGAGATAATTAAACTAATGTCTAAACACAGCAGACAACAGGAATTAGCTTATAAATCCCTTACCAATTTGCTTAGCATAGCTGAGAAAGAACATCAGAAAAACCCATCCTCTGAGGATCTGTTAATTAAATTAAACAAGGCCAGAGATTCCATAAATCAATATCTCAACAAAAATGCACACAGGCGAGCACTTGCATTAAACTCAAAATATTTTGCGGAGGGCAACAAAGCCGGTAAACTCCTAGCCAGGTCACTCAAAAAGAAGTCATACAGGTCCTTCATTAGATCTATCAAAGACGAAAATAAACATGACCAGGTTAAAAGCGAAGATATCGCAAATACCTTTTCACAATACTATAGCAAATTATACAATTTAGAAACAAACAGGTCCCCCACCAGACAAGACCAAATTGACAATTACTTAGCGAAACTAGACCTACCATCATTATCAGAGCTAGACAGATCAGACCTTGATATCCCCATTACGCTCCAAGAATTACAAGACACTATTAAACAACTTGCTCCTGGGAAAGCACCAGGCCCAGACAGGTTCACCCCGAAATTCTACAAAATGCTTTCGCCACATATTAGCCCACATTTAGTACAACTCTTCAACACCATTGACAAAAAATCCCCCTTCACTAGTCACATGTTAGAAGCAAATATAACAGTCATCCCCAAATCAGGAAAAGACCCTGCACAAACAACAAATTACAGGCCAATATCATTATTAAATATTGATGTTAAATTATATGCGAAAATTTTGGCCAACAGGTTAAAGCGCTTTCTCCCAGAATTGGTACACGCCGATCAAGTGGGATTTATACCCTCATGTGAAGCCAAAGACAACACCACCAGACTTTTACATATTATACACCATTCCTCAGTAGATCAAACACCCCTTATCTTATTATCAACAGATGCAGAGAAGGCTTTTGATAGGGTGGACTGGCAATTTCTATGGTCTACCCTATTCAAATTTGGTCTTTAAAAAAATTTTATTGAAAAAATTCAAGCAATATACACTGACCCTAATGCAAGAGTCATAGTCAATAATACAGTTTCGCAAAGTTTCCAAATACGTAATGGCACGCGCCAAGGATGTCCCCTCTCTCCCTTACTCTTCGCCCTTTCAGTCGAAGTTTTAGCAACACAAGTAAGAGCTTCTTCGGAAGTTAAAGGTATTGAAATAGGTCAAATCACCACCAAATGTCTACTATATGCAGACGACATCCTGTTTACCCTGACAGAACCTAAAAAATCCCTTCATGAGCTTGTGGAAATCTTGGCGGAGTACAAAAAACTATCTAACTTTTCTATCAATATGGGGAAATCTATGATCATGCCCATGAGGATAAATGTAGAAGAAGATCAATATATCAAATCCCACAACATATCAAATCACTTATTTAGGATTGATTATCAAACCTACTATTAATGAAACCATAGATACCAATTACAAAGTCCTAAAACAGAACATAGAAATTGACTTAAACACCTGGCATAAGAAGGGACATTTAACACTATTAGGCAGGGTCAATGCGATTAAAATGACCACACTTCCTAAGTTATTATATGTACTACAAACATTGATACTTATTCCTTCTATGTTATACTTAACAAACCTCCAAAAGCAGATCATTAACTTTATTTGGTCCTATTCAAAACCAAGGATATCTACCCACACTTTGTACCTTTCTAGGCAGCAAGGGGGACTGAGTATACCAAACCTGCTGAATTATTACAAAGCAGTACATCTATCGCGCATTGTCACATGGAATCAATTAACTAACCCTAAGATATGGCTATCAATGTATGCTCAACAATTAATAGGCATTAACATACGCGACATTTGCTGGATCCCTAACAAATATCGCCCAAGGGAAAATAACCAAAATATCTTTATTGTAGAATCACTCCATATATGGGATACACTCCTAAGCACACATAATCAGATTTCGACCCCTATATCACCACTAACTCCCATATTAAATAATAAACTTTTCCCAGGACTCCAGATTACTAAACCCGCCATTAAAGGTGGTTTACCTTCATATATACCGATTTATCAAATAATGAAAGAAGGAAACATAAAAAACTACAATGACATCAAAAAAGACATAGGCCCTCCATTGGATACCTGGTTCTCCTATTTTCAAATCCGGCATTTTCTACAGACACATCCACAGAAATCAAATATCAATAGACCTCTCACAGCTTTTGAGACACTCTGCCTTATTCCTAAGACCCCAGGACACCTAATCTCTTTAACATATCAAATACAACTGACACTAGAAGCTCACAAACCCCCATCTTTCAGGGCATTGTGGGAGAAAGAACTAAACTTACAATTTAGTGAAAGAGACTGGGAGAAATGTTTCACCGCCATTAAGAAATCCTCTATATCTGCCAATATAGTAGAAACCAACTATAAACTAATCTCTAGGTGGTATTTAACACCCACACGATTACATAGAATTTACCCCTCAGTATCTCCAAAATGTTGGGGACTATGTGATGAACGTGCAACACTCTCTCATATATGGTGGCATTGCCCACTAATTAGACCATTCTGGGAACAAGTAGAACAGCACATTTCTAAAAAACTAAACCATAATATTATACTTGATCCACAGATGATTCTACTAAATTTTATCCCAAACCTTAAATGTCAATACAAGAATTCGCTACTTCAAATCCTACTAAATAGCGCGAAAAGGCTAATACCGCGTTTATGGAAAAAAAACAAGGTCCCCACTCTCCAACAATGGCTAGATGAAGTACAACACGTACTTTCTTTAGAAGAGATGTACCATAACTATTATTCTAGAAAAGAACACTTTCTTAATATACTTTTGCTATGGCAACAAGACTGACTACTACATTACTTAACTAAAAATTATAATCAGTGCAAATTCATACAAATTCACTTATCTCGGAAGAACCCCCCCCCCCTAACCCACCCCACCCCTCTTTTTCTACCCTCTGTATTACCCTTATATTTTATAATCCTTTAAGATCTAGAAAATGTATCCTGAAAATTGCTGAATCCTACATAGATATGTAAGGTCTTATGACATGTTGTTAACTTTTAATTATTTGTTATTTGCATATGGAACAACCCTGGATAAGGACTATTTTGTTTGCTAAGATGCATCTTGTTCATATTGTTAATTCGTCAATAAAAAATATTGAATTTAAAAAAAAAATCTGGCAGACGATCAGAAAGGCAGTTTAAGAAAGTTATTAAATAACAGTCCACACTAACACTGTGATATCTAGCAGATAAACAAACAGAAGCTTTAAAGGATCAGTAAATAAAGTAGATTTGCGTAATCAACAAATGCATAATAAAACTGAACTTCAAATGAGTAGTAGTAGTAGTTATATCTATTTCCACTCCTCATGTAGCATGTGACAGCCATCAGCCAATCACAAATGGATATACATATATATTCTGTGAAGTCTTGCACATGCTCAGTAGGAGCTGCTGACTCAAAAAGTGTAATTATAAAAAGACTGTGCACATTTTGTAAATAGAAGTAAATTGGAAAGTTGTTTTAAATTGCTGCTCTATCTGAATCATGTGAGTTTAATTTTGAATTGAGTATCCCTTTAAGTAACTGCAAAAAAAAATTTGCAGGCACAATTCAATATGCAGGTAGGTGCTTAAATAGCATTCACAGCATAATGATTACAGCATGGTGTGTAGCAGATGCAGACTTGGTAGAAGAGCTTGCACTCAAAACATGAAGCCTTGCAAAAAAGCTTACCCCAAGTAGAAGCATAGGGATAACCAGTCTTGAAAGCCACAAGAAGTAAAAAATGGGATGAATATCGGGGGCTGTTAGAAAATGCTTGTGTTTGTTCAACTTATGTGTTCAGTTTATTTCTGTTCAATTTATAATGAGGTCATTTAATTTTTAATTAATGATTACAGATAAAGCAAAGCCAAAAGAGTCACATTTCTATAACCACACACTCTGTAAAGGTGGGGATTAGAAACTCTGTTATCAAGAATATTTCTAGGTAAAGAGGTTATGTATTGCTGCTTTGAGCTAATTACATTTGAAAAATTATAAAGTAAGATACATATTTTAAAAATGAAAGCTGTAAATTTATATTTAAACCATATTCTCTTATTTGAAGGACTGCTAAACAAAGTAGAATAGAATAATAAATAAATGCATACTAAAAAGACAAATTAGTTTGAATTTCAAATGAGTAGTAGATTTTTTTTCTGACAAATTCCATCCTAATGCATCATGTGACAGCCATCAGCCAATCACAAAAGGCATATAAGTATATAATGAGAATCTTGCACATGCTCAGTAGAAGTGTGCATGTAAAAAATGTTGCACATTTAGATAATGGAGGAAGATTAGAAAGTTGTTTAAGATTACCTCAATCATAAAAGTTTAATTTTGACTTGACTCTCCTTTTAAGAGTAATCAAAGTGATTGGATGGTTTATTTTGCTTATTATATATTTTTAACTGTGAACATAATGTTTGTTTTTTATATATAATTTGTATTGAGGTTTTATATGTAACATGACATACATGCAATACTTCAAAAGGCATAAATAGAATCCAAAAAAGGAAGAATATGATCAGTCACATTAATACGGATATACAGTCAAGTCTGTTATATCACAGATAAATTCCTTCAGGCAAAAGATAAAGCTCACATTGTTCTAGTAGTTTAAGAGATTGATTCTTAAAGACCTCTCTTGGACCTCAACATACTAGTATCATATTGTGTAAGTAAGAGAGCCAAACTAATAATGCTGAAACAGTGTTAGGTAAAATCTATATAATGAAATAATTAAACCTGTAGAAGGTACCAATATACCATTGTCCTGTAAGTATACATTGTATAGAGGAAATATGTTCAACATATATGTATATACAAATTAATATATTGGTAACCTCTATTCCACACAGATAAAACCAATACAAGAATATAAATATAACAAGGTGGAATAATCAGTCTTTAAATGAAAATAATTTTATTTTAACCCATAACTTCCTGATACCAGTTTATCATGTTTCACTAACAAATATATTGTATTCTTTATAAGATGCATGTTTGTTGTAAATATCAATACAAATACCCATGTTTTTCATATATGGCCCCATCAAGTCTCTTGTAGAAATGTTAGTGGGTTTAAATTTTTGTTTACAAATGAACATACTATGTTCTTGTCTAGTATAGCAGCTAGCATCATCTTCTGAGGCAACATTATCCTGACTACTTAGCACATTAGCAGGGGTAATATGACAGAGAGATAAACTGCGCTGCACAGCTTACATGATACACCCCATACACCCTGTCTAGATACAATGGGAGGCTGACCTGACTGAAGCGAGAAGTCAGAATACCAGAGTGAGTGATACAAGGGGTAACCTAAGATAGTCTATGCTCACTGAACCCAAGAAGAAAATCCCAAGATTACTATAAATAAGGAACAAATGTACACACTATGCCTTGTGTCATAGAAGCAATCACAGTAGGGTCATTAAGAGCAAACAGCCAATCAGGGCAGGCAAAGTCTTCTCTGAAGGCTACAGATATACAGACTTACAGTTCCACTTAACCTGCGTTATGTTTACTGGTTGCTGCATAATCTTGTTGGTGACACTGCTTGCCTGTCATTTTGTCACTGTCAGAGCACATGCAGTGAAGTACAGTGCAGGAGAATCTTGACAATTAGAAGGGCCCCCTGTCTTCCCTTGGTTCATCCTTGGCAACACCATTTCTACTATGCCCCGTATTTAGTCCACAAAGCAACTGCACCACCCGCTGACCCGCATATGTGGTAGTTCTGCACCTGCACTCAACATCTCACATAGAGCTATCTGGGCGCAGTATGACAGGGTTTCAGTTAATGAAGGTTTAGAGTAATGCAAATGGAAGCCTGGTAGCAATGTCTCCTGCAGCACTTATGCAGCTAAATTATATCCACAACAATAATGTGACTATGACGGTATCCTAGCCATTATATTTCAGTAGCCAAAATATTGAAATAGGGGTATCATTCACATAGTAAATGATTTTCTGGACAATATGAAATACACTCTAACATTTGCTTTCTTTAAATGTATGTATTTGTTCAATTGTCTGACAATTTAGTTATTAACATTTATGATTTTCAGTGCAACCTCCTCACTCATTTTTCTAGACTTTAAAGGGACAGTCTAGTCAAAATTAACTTTCATGATTCATATAGGGCATGTAAACAACTTTCCAATTGACTTTTATCATTAAACCTAGGTAGGCTCAAACTGATTTCTAAACCGTTGAAAACAGCCTCTTTGCTCAGAGCGTTTTGAAAGTTTTTCACAGTTAGACAGTACTAGTTCATGTGTGTTATATAGATAACATTGTGCTCACTCCAGTGGAGTTATTTAGGAGTCTGCACTGATTGGTTAAACTGTATGTCTGTCAAACGTACTGAGATAAGAGGGCAGTCTGCAGAGGCTTAGATACAAGGTAATCACAGAGGTAAAACATATATTAATATAACAGTGTTGGTTATGCAAAACTGGGGAATGGGTAATAAAGGGATTATCTATTTTTGTAAACAATAAAAATTCTGGTGTCCCTTTAACTCAAAATGATACCCCCTCCGCTAAAATATTTCATTAAGTTTAATAAATAAAAAGATTAAAGTACATTCTTTATGTATTTTGCTTTCAATTTCCATTTAATTTACCTGTTAAAACTATGTTTTAAACACGGAAATAAAATATTTAATATGTATTAGCATAGTGCTAATTATATAATGCACAGCATGCATATGATGTAATATAACGGGAGATAACAACCATTACATTGGAATCCATTTAGTAAATGCCTGAATTTAACATTCCACAAGAAATTGCTTGTGCAACCACACCACCTGCTCTAGCGCAACCAATATCATGAGAGCAGGGCTTGTCAATCAACTATGAACTATGAACTTTTGAGAAGGAGGAGAGGCTAAGTAGCTGTGAAACACAAAGATGCATTCATATCTTAATAAATGGGGCCTGTAGTGTCTTGTACAAAGCAATATATTAGAGGGACAATAAAGTCAATATAAAACATTCATGACTCAGATAGGGCATGCAATTTTAGACAACTTTCCAATTTACATTTATCATCAAATTTGCTTTGTTCTCTTAGTATTTATTTATGAACGCTAAACCTAACAAATAACAAAATTGACTCCATCAGAAATTAAATCATCTCTCAACATATTACCAATCTCCCACCCCCTCAAAAGCTTACAGTCATCCAAAACCCAAATAGCCATAAATTTAGCTCTTTCGCCCCTGTAACTGAGGAAGAAGTTTCTGCATTTATACTGTCCTCCCACCTCACTACATGTCCCCTTGATCCCATCCACTCACAGCTACACCCCTACCTCTCTTTTTCCCTTACCTCTATACTCAAAAACATTTTCAACCTCTCCCTCAGCACTGGTATATTTCCCTCATCTCTAAAACATGCACTGGTCACATCTATCCTCAAAAAACCTTCTCGCGATCCAACCTCCCCATCCAACTACCACCCTTTTTCCCTACTCCCTCTTGTCTATCCCATTCCCTTACACTATACTCTCTTCTTGACCCACTGCAATCAGGATTTTGTCCCATTACTCCACAGAGATAGCAATTGTCAAGGTTACCAATGACCTAATTGCAGCAAAATCCAAAGGCCACTTCTCTCGGCTTATCCTCCTTGATCTGTCTGCAGCCTTTAACACTGTCAACCACCCTCTTTTGCTCCAAACCCTCCAATCCTTCTGAATCAGCGACACAGATCTCTCATGGTTCTCTTTCTATCTATCTTACCGTACATTTAGTGTAGCCTTCTCTGGATCATCCTCTGCCCCGTTACCACTTTCTGTTGGGGTACCTCAAGGCTCTGTCCTCTGTCCCCTTCTCTTTTTAATCTACACATCATCATTAGGTTCCTTAATAAAGTCCTGCAGGTTTCAATACCATTTGTATGCAGATGACACCCAAATCTACCTCTCTGCACCAGACCTACCACCTTCCTTACTAACCCGTGTCTTTCTCATATCTCATCTTGGATGTCCTCTCACTACCTTAAGCAAAATCTATCCAAAACTGAACTCCTTATTTTTTCCCCTTCTTCCAAAATCTTCACCCCACCCCCAATTTTCTATAACTGTTGATAATGCCATTATTACCTCTGCCCCGCATGCCCAATGTCTTGGGGTCACACTTGGCTCTAAAATTAGACATTTCCTTACACAAGACACAACTAAGATTTTAATTCACTCTCTCATCCTTTTCCGCTTTGATAATTGCAACTCCATCCTCACTAGTCTACCTAGCTGTGGTGTAGCTCCTTTACAATACATAATGAATGCCTCTGCCAGGCTCATCTTCCTTACACGTCACTCTTCATCTGCTGCTCCTCTCTGCCAATCCCTTCACTGGCTTCCTCTTGCCTCCAGGATTAAACACAAAATCTTCACTCAGACATACAAAGCCCTCAACTGCACTGCTCCCCCCTACATTTCAGACCTTGTCTTCAGATACTCTCACTCCCGTCCCCTTCACTCTGCTCAAGATCTCCTCCTCTCTTGTTACTTCCTCACATTCCTTCTCCAAACTGGCTCCCATCTTGTGGAACTCCCTACCTCGCTCCACAAGACTCTCCATTAGTTTTAATAGCTTCAAGTACTCTCTAAAGACTCTACTATTCAGGGATGCATACAACCTACACTAACCTTTCCTAACTCCATTGCTTTCCCCTTGAACCCCTTAGAATGTAAGCCTATGAGCCCAGCTCTTTGTAGATCGCCATCATAAGAGCCGACTACAGCAGTGCAACTCTCGGCAGGGCCCTCTACCCATTTGATCCCTATAAATGATATCTTGTATACCACCTATGTTTATAGTGCAGCGGAATCTGTTGGCTCTCTACAAATAACCGATAATAATAATAATAAACCTAGGTAGGCTCATAGGCTGATTTCTAAACCATTGAATGCCGCCTCTTATCTAATTTTATTAGATTTTCACAACTAGACAGTGATAGTTCATGTGTGCCATATAGATAACATTATGTTCACTCCATTGGAGTTATGCATGAGTCAGCAGTGGCTGAAATTCAATTTTGTAAAAAGCACTAAGATTAGGGGCAGTTTACAGAGGCTCAGATATAAGGTAGTCATAGAGATAAAAGGCATATTAATATAACAGTGTTGGTTATGCAAAACTGGGGAATGGGTAATAAAGGGATTAAACAAAAAAATAGAGTGGAAAGAGTCTCTATATAAGGTGCGCAGAGTTCCAAAACATTCAGATAGTGATAAATCACAGTGTCTTTCTTGGAGGAGCAGGCAGCACTCTTGAACAATGCGAATTAGATAAACACCTGTATGGACAGAGAGAAAGAGAGGCGCCTCATGGGACAGTATCGTTCCAGTAGAGAAAACAAAGAGAGAGGCAGCACATAAGTAAATATACTCACAAAGGTAGCGGCATATATGAATGCCTAGTAGAGCAGGACGGGACTTTCTGTCGCCCGACAGACAAACGCTCCGGTGCTTGGACGTAGAGTCACGTGGCCCGCCAGCCAATCAATAGCCAGCAAACAGTCGGCGTCAGGGATAAATTTATTGAGTTAGGTTAAAAACAAAAAGCATACAGCTTTTTATTTTTAACCTAACTCAATAAATACGAGTTTTTATACTACCACTTGCTCTACGTTCTCCTTTATCTGATTGGTCCGTCGACCCGCCATTCTACCTGTGACGTCTGGCTATTGGCTACTCCCAGAACAGCTCCTATCCCTGACGCCGACTGTTTGCTGGCTACTGATTGGCTGACGGGCCACGTGACTCTACGTCCAAGCACCGGAGCGTTTGTCTGTCAGGCGACAGAAAGTCCCGTCCTGCTCTACTAGGCATTCATATATGCCACTACCTTTGTGAGTATATTTACTTACGTGCTGCCTCTCTGTTTGTTTTCTCTACTGGAACGATACTGTCCCATGAGGCGCCTCTCTTTCTCTCTGTCCATACAGGTGTTTATGTAATAAAAGGATTATCTATTTAGGGAACAAAAATTCAAGTAGACTTTCCCTTTAAAGGAACACATACAACTCAGTGGTATATATTAATACTTTTTAATTGCATTAATTCTTATAAAATCAGGTTTGCATTCCTGACTTGTTATTAAGCATTCTTTATATGTTTTTATTGCTTTAATATCCATAATTTATTTTTATTGTGCATTTAGTTGCACTAGCAGTCTGTTGAATTAAAGCTGTGCTTTTAATGACTGATTTAATAACAATAATATTAGGTATATACCAATTTTCATCTCTGTGTGGTACGATTACAAAATAAAATAAATTGTTCAAAAGGTATGCAGAATTGTATTCAGTGAATATGAGCACATTTTTTTGTGTTAATTAATGTCAACCTGACACAGCAGAACTAAAGCATTTTGCATTGTAATAACTGCATAGCAACTCATGTTAACCCCTCAACTGCAGGATGGATTTGAAATGTTATTCTGTGAAAGTCAAGGGGTTAAGTTTAAACCTATATCTAATATTTAATTCATCACCCCATTTTCCTTACAATCTATAGATCGTTAAAAAAAAAATAAAAAAAATTAGCCTAGATTTGGAGTTTTGTCGGTAAAGACCTGCGGTGCTAACGAGCCTTTTTTTTCCAGTGCACC
The DNA here is from genome assembly GCF_027579735.1 of Bombina bombina. Taxonomy (NCBI): domain Eukaryota; kingdom Metazoa; phylum Chordata; class Amphibia; order Anura; family Bombinatoridae; genus Bombina; species Bombina bombina. The sequence continues at coordinate 77,444,898 of NC_069505.1, read as the reverse complement.
CTTAAGACAATGCTGGTATTACGAATTTTCTGAATGGCTGCGTTAGCCTCAGAAAAGTGAGTGTTGAACCAAATTTAGCTCCACTTCAACCCTCAATACCAGCGTTGCTTACGTAGCGGTAAGCTGGAAAAACATGCTCGTGCATGATTTCCACATAGGAAACAATGGGGCTGAGCTGGCTGAAAAAAAAAAAACTAACACCTGCAAAAAAAGCAGCGTTCAGCTCCTAACGCAGCCCCATTGTTTCCTATGGGGAAGCACTTTCTAAGTCTACACCTAACACCCTAACATGAACCAGAGTTTAAACACCCCTAACCTTACACTTATTAACCCCTAATCCGCCGCCCCCGCTATCGCTGACACCTACATTATATTATTAACCCTTAATCTGCCGCACCGGACACCGCCGCAATCTACATTATAGCTATGGACCCCTAATCTGCTGTCCCTAACATTGCCGACACCTATATTATATTTATTAACCTCTAATCTGTCCCCCCCAACGTCGCCGCCACCTACCTACACTTATTAACCCCTAATCTGACGACCGGACATCGCCGCCACTATAATAAATGTATTGACACCTAAACCGCTGCACTCCCGCCTCGCAAACACTATAATAAATTTTATTAACCCCTAATCTGCCCTCCCTAACATCGCCGCCACCTATCTACAATTATTAACCCCTAATCTGCCGCCCCCAACATCGCTGCTACTATAATAAAGTTATTAACCCCTAAACCTAAGTCTAACCCTAACCCTAACACCCCCCTAACTTAAATATAATTTAAATAAAACAAACTAAAATTACTATCATTAAATAAATTAATCCTATTTAAAACTAAATAATTACCTATAAATAAACCCTAATATAGCTACAATATTACTAATAGTTGCATTGTAGCTATTTTAGGATTTATATTTATTTTACAGGCAACTTTGTATGTATTTTAACTAAGTACAATAGCTATTAAATAGTTAATAACTATTTAATAGCTACCTAGTTAAAATAATTACAAAATTACCTGTAAAAAAAAATCCTAACCTAAGTTACAAATATACCTAACACTACACTATTAATAAATTAATTAAAAAAACTACAATTATCTAAACTAAAATACAATTAAATAAACTAAACTATAATACAAAAAACAAACAAACACTAAATTACAAAAAATATAAAAATATTACAAGAATTTTAATCTAATTACACCTAATCTAAGCCCCCTAATAAAATAAAAAAGCCCCCCAAAATAATAAAATTCCCTACCCTAAACTAAATTACAAAGTAATCAGCTCTTTTATCAGCCCTTAAAATGGCTTTTTGCATAGCATTGCCCCAATGTAATCAGCTCTTTTACCTGTAAAAAAAAATACAATTCCCAACATTACAACCCACCACCCACACACCCCTACTCTAAACCCACAAGATCCTACCTTAAAAAACCTAACACTACCCCAATGAAAATCACCCTACCTTGAGCCGTCTTCAGCCAGCCGGCCACTGATGAGCCAGAAGTGGACATCTGGAGCGGCAGAAGTCTTCATCCGATTGGGGCAGAAGAGGTCCTCCATCCAGCAGAAGTCTTCATCCAAGCGGCATCTTCTATCTTCAATCAACCAGAGCGGAGTGGAGCCATCTTGAATCCAGCCGACGCGGAGCCATCCTCTTCTTCCAATGTCCTAAGTCCGAATGAAGGTTCCTTTAAATGACGTCATCCAAGATGGCGTCCCTCGAATTCCGATTGGCTGATAGGATTCTATCAGCCAATCGGAATTAAGGTAGGAAAAATCTGATTGGTTGAATTAATCAGCCAATCAGATTGAAGTTCAATCCGATTGGCTGATTGGATGAGCCAATTAGAATGCGAGGTCAATTCTATTGGCTCATCCAATCAGCCAATCGGATTGAACTTCAGTCCGATTGGCTGATTAAATCAACCAATCGGATTTTTCCTACCTTAATTCCGATTGCCTGATAGAATCCTATCAGCCAATCGGAATTCGAGGGACGCCATCTTGGATGACATCATTTAAAGGAACCTATTAACTATTTAATAGCTATTTTATCTAGTTAAAATAAATACAAAGTTGCCTGTAAAATAAATATAAATCCTAAAATAGCTACAATGTAAGTATTAGTTACATTGTAGCTATATTAGGGTTTATTTTATAGGTAAGTATTTAGTTTTAAATAGGATTAATTTATTTAATGATATTAATTTTAGTTCGTTTTATTTAAATTATATTTAAGCTAGGGGGTGTTAGGGTTAGGGTTAGACTTAGGTTTAGGGGTTAATAACTTTATTATTGTAGCGGCGATGTTGGAGGCAGCAGATTAGGGGTTAATAATTGTAGGTAGGTGGCGGCGATGTTAGGGAGGGCAGATTAGAGGTTAATAAAATGTATTATAGTGTTTGCGAGGCGGGAGTGCGGTGGTTTAAGGGTTAATACATTTATTATAGTGGCGCGACGTCCGGTCGTCAGATTAGGGGTTAATAAGTGTAGGTAGGTGGCGGCGACATTGGGGGGGCAGATTAGGGGTTAATAAATATAATGTAGGTGTCGGCGATGTTAGGGACAGCAGATTAGGGTGGCGGCAATGTCCGGTCGGCAGATTAGGAGTTAAATAATTTTTAATATAGGGTTTGCGATGTAGGGGGGCCTCGGTTTTGGGGTTCATAGGTAGTTTATGGGTGTTAGTGTACTTTATAGCACTGTAGTTAAGAGCTTTATGTTCCGGCGTTAGCCCATAAAACTCTTAACTACTGACTTTTTTTGCGGTTGGAGTCTTAGCGGTAGAGGCTCTACCGCTCACTTCTTCCAAGACTCGTAATACCAGCATTAGGCAAATCCCATAGAAAAGATAGGATACGCAATTGACATAAGGGGATTTGCGGCAGCCTCGAGTCTCGGAAAAAAAAAGTGAGCGGTAGACCCTTTCCTGCCTGACTCGTAATACCAGCGGGCGTTAAAAAGCAGCGTTAGGACCCCTTAACGCTGCTTTTTAAGACTAACGCAGAACTCCAAATCTAGGCGATAGTTAGCTGCACTTCAGGCTTATACTGCACATGTGTAAAAAATGCAGTAATGATATAAAAACCAAAATGATTCGTATAAAAACATAAAACACAAACACAGGAAAAAAGTCCCATGAGCAATACTAATACATCCCAGGGGTCGTTGGGCGGGAATGCATGGGAACTGAATTCCTGCACTATTTTTGCAGGAGGAACTAAGTTGCCTCTTGACAGAGAACAGAAATGCTTCAGTAAACACTGCTGCTGTTGGTGGGAGGAGCTGGAGCACAGTCTGGTTAGATGAATAGTGAGATCCTCTAGTAATGAGCAGTAACACTTTGTACAATACACTAAATGCAAGACTGTCAGTGGTCCTGCTGTGTTATCACCCTGCACTGTGCTCTGGGTTATTTAACTCGCTTCAGCGGAAATAGAACTATTGCACCTTAAGTGGGTGAGACTCTGTGACAGAGAAATATTCTCAGGCCCAAAGGCAACCATTCGACCCTTCATTTTATGTAATTTGCTTTCATTAACCAAAGTTTATAGATTTTATGCATATAAATACAGCATTTGTGTGTGTGTGTGTGTCTTGGTGAGTTCCCCACTTTTTTTGTAGGACTTGACCCCTGTACATCTAGAAATAGGTGTTCATGCAAAAGATTCCCAAATTTAATGGCAGATGACTACTTAAAGTGACTGTAAAACCTAGCTTTTCTGAAACGCTAGGATTTACAGATCAAAGGGGACTTTCATTGCTGAAAGTTCCATTATTTGTTGGAAGCGTTCACTGCACTGAGCTGCTCAGGCAGCCCACGGCAGAACACTATTTTACTGAGAGGTGACTTTTCCACCTCTTAGCAAATAGCGTGCATGAAATCCTGTTTGGCGCCAGTTGGAATCAATATAGTAAGTCCCAGCACCCAATTAGTGCAGCTGCAAGTCTCCTAGGGGCCATTACCCTGGACCCCAAACAATCCAATAATAGCAAGTATGGTGACAGCAGAAATATTAATTTATTATGTCAGAAAAGGCAACAAAAATAGGCGACGTTTCGGGCTCTCAACCCTTCCTCATGTCTTAATTTAACAAACAAATTTTACTCCTTTATATACACACATACCACTAGGTGGCACTATGGAGCAGTTAACCCTTTACTACACTTTCAAATTACATATCTAAAAAAAAAAAACATTTCTAATTACAAAAAGAGTTTTTTGCTTATACAAATCTATACAAAAATTAATCAAAAATTAGTAATATATCAAAATACAATGCTGAATCCCAATTCCCTGTATACTTATTAAAACACAATACTGTTAGTTCATAGCTACAAAAAGATAGATAAATCCCAATCCTTGTTTAAACCTTTTGGTTCAAGGGTACCTAATTCAAAGATCCAGTATGACTCCCTCTGCTTGAGGAGCAACTCCCTATCTCCTCCTCTCTGGGGGAATTTTACATGATCTATCACTTGAAACTTAAGTTGACTAATAGGATGGCACTTTTCAAAAAATGATTGGCTACTGATGCTTTCAGATTACTTGTGCGAATATTGCTTTTATGTTCTATAATGCGATCTTTTGCGCATCTAGTCCATATGTAGAATTGTCTAGTTCGTTTATCAAAGACAGGAGATTTTTTGCTCAAATCTTTAGTGATCCCCACTTCTAAATTCATTATCTATAGTTTAGATGTTGAAAGCCTGTATACCAACATCAAGCATACAAGTGGGATAGATTCAGTTAAAGTTACTTTAGAATCTGATAAAAGTACAATGATGTTCAAATCAATTTTTTCATTCAATTACTAACCATTATACTGTATGGTAACTATTTTATGTTTCAGGATGACTACTTCCTCCAACTTCAAGGTACAGTACTGCAATGGGTTCCAACGTCGCCCCCAACTATGCCAATATCTTTATAAATCTTTTTGAAGAAAGGTATATTTATTCTAACTATTTGTTTGTTCAATATGGCGCCACATGGTGGCGCTATATTGACGATATATTTGGTATATGGCTGGGCGACGTTGGAACCCTAATTAAGTTTGTTGAAGAACTAATATAGCCACCAGTAGAATTAAATTTAAGCTTGTTTGGAGTGAAGAATACATAGACTTTTTAGATGTAATGGTCATTAAAAAAGATAATTTATTTATAACAAATTTATTTAGGAAAAGCACAGACCGTAATAGTCTTCTTAGGTATGAAAGTGCTCATCCCCCCTCTCTTATCAGAAGCCTTCCCCACAGTCAAATAGTTAGAGTACGTAAAATTGTCTCTGACGAGAAGGTAATTGATACTAGATTGCAAGAAATGGGTATAAGGTTTAGGGAGAGGGGTTATCCTGAAACATTAATTAGCCAGGAAATTAATACTGTAAGATCCATCCCTAGGGCTGATCTATTAAAGCCTAAGTTCAAGCCGATAACAGTACCTAATAAGTCTTCTAAGAAGGATAGGCTTATCTTTGTATCAGAGTATAATGCCCAAAGCAAGGAGATCATACGTATTATTAATAAACATTGGAAAGTGTTAACGAATTGTAATCCTAATATATTAAAATTTAAAATAAACCCTATGCCTGCATATAAAAGAGGCACTAACATTCAGTCAAAATTATTATTTGATGTAGGCTCAAAATTAAAAGATAATACACGTTATTTAACAATCTAAAAATGAGGGTTGCTTTCCTTGCTTAAGTTGTTCATGCTGTAATAACGTGACTAAAGGCTCTGTGTTTTACCACCCTCACACAGGTAAGAAATACAGCATTAAGGGCTATTTCACTTGCCTTACTACATATATCATATATATGATTAAATGCCCGTGTGGTGAAGTTTATATTGGTGAATCGACTAGATGCGCAAAAGATCGCATTATAGAACATAAAGTAATATTAGCACAGGTAATCTGAAAGCACCAGTAGCCAATCGTTTTTTGAGAAAGTGCCATCCTATTAGTCAACTTAAGTTTCAAGTGATAGATCATGTAAAATTCCCCCGGAGAGGAGGAGATAGGGAGTTGCTCCTCAAGCAGAGGGAGTCATACTGGATCTTTGAATTAGGTACCCTTGAACCAAAAGGTTTAAACAAGGATTGGGATTTATCTATCTTTTTGTAGCTATTACCTAACAGTATTGTGTTTTAATAAGTATACAGGGAATTAGGATTCAGCATTGTATTTTGATATATTACTAATTTTTTAATAATTTTTGTATAGATTTGTATAAGCAAAAAACTCTTTTTGTAATTAGAAATGTTTTTATTTTTTAGATATGTAATTTGAAAGTGTAGTAAAGGGTTAACTGCTCCATAGGGCCACCTAGTGGTATGTGTGTATATAAAGGAGTAAAATTTGTTTGTTAAATTAAGGCATGAGGAAGGGTTGAGAGCCCGAAACGTCGCCTATTTTTGTTGCCTTTTGTGACATAATAAATTAATATATCTGCTGTCACCTTACTTGCTATTATTGGCACCAGTTGGAACACACGGCTATTTGCTAAGAGGTGGAAACATCACCTCACAGCAAATAGCGTTCTGCCGTGTTCTGCCCAAACAGCTCAGTGTGGTGAACGCTTCAAACAAATAAAGGAACTTTCAGCATGAAGTAGTTTAGACTTCATGACTGAAAGTCCCTTTATTTGTTCCAATTTTATATCCTAGCGTTTCACAAACACTAGGATTTGCAATCACTTTAAGGTTTCTTCTTTTAACTGAGCCTGTGAGAAAATAAACAAAACAAATACACCGGCAATATCACAAAAATAAAATGGCCCCACCAGCCTATAAATATCTCCTCACCAGATGTATAATGCAAAATAATATGACATTAGTTGACTGAAACTCTGGAATCGTCTTTCTTGACTTCAAACTTTTTAAAGGGACATGAAACCTATTTTTGTTTTCTTTCAGGATTCAGATAATAATTTATTTCTATTATTAAGTGGGCTTCATTTTCTTGATATCCTTTGTTGAATATGCAGCAATGCACTACTTAGAGCTAGCTAAACACATTTAGTCAGCCAACCATAAGAGAGAAATGTGTGCAGGCACCAATCACCAGCTAGCTCACACTAGTAAAGCATATGTACATATTACTTTTCAACAATGGATACCAAAAGAACAAAGCAAATTTGAAGATAGACTAATTTAAAAGTTTCGTAAAATAACATGCTCTGATTCATGTAAGTTTATTTTTTACTTTTCTATCTCTTTAATTGCAAAGGCCGGACACTTCAAAAATCATCTCTTTAGTCTACATCTGCGGTTGTTTAAAATTATTAATATATTAAAGGGACAGTCTAGTCAAAATTAAACTTTCATGTCATTTTAAACAACTTTCCAATTTACTTTTTAACTTTCATTTTGCTTTGTTCTTTGGTATTCTTAATTGAAAGCTAAACCTAGGTAGGCTCATTAATTACTAAGCCCTTGAAGGCCGCCTCTTATCTGAATGCATTTGACCGTTTTTCACAGCTAAAGGGCGTTAGTTCATGTGTGCCATATAGATAACATTTTGCTCACGACAGAGGAGTTACTTATGAGGGGGATCTGAATGGCTAAAATGCAAGTCTGTCAAAATAACTGAGATAAGGGGGGCAGTCTGCAGAAGCTTAGATACAATGTAATCACAGAGGTAAAAAGTATATTAATATAACTGTTATGTAAAACTGGGGAATGGGTAATAAAGGGATTATCTATCTTTTTAAATAATAACAATTCTGGAGTAGACTGTCCCTTTAATAACACCGCTTAGAGTCTCTCTGGTTTCCAGGCGTCTTATTACATTGTGGTTATAACAGTATATTAATTACATATGATAAGAAGATATGTATAGGCCATTTTATTTTTGCAGTATTGCACATTTGATAGGCCTCTTTTTAAAAAAAATTTTGGTATTTCTTATGGGACTTTTTTTCCTGTGTTTTTATGTGCAATTATTTACTTTTTGTGTTTTATGTTTTTTATATGAAGCATTTTGGTTTTAATAAATATATATGCTGTATTTTCATACATGTGTATTATAGTATGATAAGCCTTACATGGATACTAAACCCAAAAAAATTATTTCAGGATTCAGATAGAGCATGCAATTTTAAGCAACTTTCTAATTTACTCTTATTATCAAATTTTCTTCATTCTCTTGCTATCTTTATTTGAAAAAGAATGCATCTACGCTAAGGAGCCATACAATTTTTGGTTTAGACCCTGGACAGCGCTTGTTTATTAGTGCTGTCCAATCAGCAAGGACAACCCAGGTTGTGAACCAAAATAGGCTGGCTTCTAAACTCACATTCAAATAAAGATAGCAAGAGAATGAAGAAAAAATGATAATAGGAGTAAATTAGAAAATTGCTTAAAATTGCATGCTCTATCTGAATCATAAAAGAAAAAAAAATTGGATTCAGTGTCCCTTTAAGCTCAGCTAACTATTTTTTCTCTTCTCTGATATTTGTTCTTTAGGCTTAAGAATTATCTTTATTATGTTAGCTGTTTGTTTACCCATAAAGGACAGGTTAAAGGGACAGTAAACTTAAAAAAATATGATATTTAACTCTGCACATAGTGATAGCTTTAAGATTTTTGGAGATTTTAGCTGTCAAATTTGCAGTTACCTGTTCTGATCTCCATGATCTTCTGATTAGGTCTTCTTTTTCAAAATCGCTTTGCGGGCGTGCTGTCTAATCACAGCGCGCCTGATCGCGCTATTGAACTGAATGTAGTGCGCTCCCGCTCTGGTCTGGTAGCAGGAGTGTGGTACATTTAGTTCAATAGCACGATCGGGCGCGCTGTGATTATACAGTGCGTCCGCAAAGCGCTTTTGTAAAAGAAGACCTAACCAGAAGATCATAGAGAGCAGAACAGGTAAGTGCAACTTTGACAGCTGAAGTCTCTAAAATCCTTTGATTTTTTAAGCTGTCGCTAAGACAATGTCATATAATTCTGCACTATGTGCAGAATTATATAACATTATTTTTTAGGTTTACTGTCCCTTTAAACTATATATTTTTAAACTTATATTACCTTGCAACATTTCAATTTAAACATTTTTGAATTACAGCATTATGATTGCAACATTTTAACATTATTCAAATGACACCCCACATAAGATGGACTCCATGTGATGCAACAACGGGTACTATTAAATAGTATATCTCTTGCTTGTTCTTGTTTAAAGAGACATAAAAGCATATAATTAAAACCTGCTATGATTACATTGAGAGAAAAAAATAATGCTTGAATATTAGCTGAAAGATCCGCTCCTTCTGTACAGTACAGTACAGTACAGTTCTTTCTTGGTACAATTTTAAACAACTTTCCAGTATTTTTCCTTCATTATCTTGGTATCATTTGTTGAAGGAACAGCCATGCACTACTGGTTTCTAACTGAACACATGGGGAAGCCAATAACAATCAATATATATATATATATATATATATATATATATATATATATATATATGCAGCCATCAATCAACAGCTAAAACCTAGGTTGTTTGCTGCTCC